>NW_027278464.1:0-199611 GCF_030028105.1 Mobula birostris
GGACTCTGATCTTACACCCGGATAAACTCGACTCTGATCTTACACCCGGATAAACTCGACTCTGATCTTATACCCGGATAAACTCGACTCTGATCTTACACCCGGATAAACTCGACTCTGATCTTACACCCAGATAAACTGGACCCTGATCTTACACCCGGATAAACTCGACTCTGATCTTACACCCGGATAAATTCGACGCTGATCTTACACCCGGATAAACTCGACTCTGATCTTACACCCAGATAAACTCGACTCTGATCTTACACCCAGATAAACTCGACTCTGATCTTACACCCAGATAAACTGGACCCTGATCTTACACCCAGATAAACTCGACTCTGATCTTATACCCGGATCAACTCGACTCTGATGTTATACCCTTGATAAACTCGAGACTGATCTTATACCGGATAAACTCAGCTCTGATCTTATACCCAGATAAACTTGACTCTGATCTTACACCCGGATAAACTCGACTCTGATCTTACACCCGAATAGATTCGACGCTGATCTTATACCCGGATAAACTCGGCTGTGATCCTATACCCGGATAAACTCGACTCTGATCTTATACCCGGTTAAACTCGACTCTGATCTTACACCCGGATAAACTCGAATCTGATCTTACACCCGGATAAACTGGACCCTGATCTTACACCCGGATAAACTCGACTCTGATCTTATTCCCGGATAAACTCGGCTCTGATCTTATACCCAGATAAACACGGCTCTGATCTTACACCCGGATAAGCTCGACTCTGAGCTTATACCCAGATAAACTCGACACTCATCTTACACCCGGATAAACTGGACGCTGGTCTTACACCCGGATAAAATCGACCCTGATCTTATACCCGGATAAATTCGACTCTGATCTTACACCCGGATACACTCGACTCTGATCTTATACCCGGATAAACTCGACTCTGATCTTACACCCGGTTAAACTCGACGCTGGTCTTACACCCGGATAAACTCGACCCTGATCTTACACCCGGATAAACTCGACTCTCATCTTACACCCGGATAAACTCGACGCTGATCTTATACCCAGATAAACTCGACACTCATCTTACACCCGGATAAACTGGACGCTGGTCTTACACCCGGATAAACTCGATCCTGATCTTATACCCGGATAAATTCGACTCTGATCTTACACCCAGATACACTCGACTCTGATCTTATACCCGGATAAACTCGACTCTGATCTTACACCCGGTTAAACTCGACGCTGGTCTTACACCCGGATAAACTCGACCCTGATCTTACACCCGGATAAACTCGACTCTCATCTTACACCCGGATAAACTCGACGCTGATCTTACACCCGGTTAAACTCGACGCTGGTCTTACACCCGGATAAACTCGACCCTGATCTTTCACCCGGATAAACTCGACTCTCATCTTACACCCGGATAAACTCGACGCTGATCTTATACCCAGAAAAAACTCGACACTCATCTTACACCCGGATAAACTGGACGCTGGTCTTACACCCGGATAAACTCGATCCTGATCTCATACCCGGATAAATTCGACTTTGATCTTACACCCAGATACACTCGACTCTGATCTTACACCCAGATAAACTCGACTCTGATCTTACACCCGGATAAGCTGGACGCTGATCTTATACCCAGATAAACTCGACTCTGATCTTATACCCGGATAAACTCGAGTCTGATCTTACACCCGGATAAACTCGACTCTGATCTTGCACGCGGATAAACTCGACTCTGATCTTACACCCGGATAAACTGGACCCTGATCTTACACCCGGATAAACTCCACTCTGATCTTATACCCTTGATAAACTCGACTCTGATCTCACACCCGGATAAACTCGACTCTGATCTTATACCCGGATAAACTCGACTCTGATCTTATACCCTTGATAAACTTGGCTCTGATCTTATACCGGATAAACTCAGCTCTGATCTTATACCCGGATAAACTTGACTCTGATCTTACACCCGGATAAACTCGACTCTGATCTTATACCTGGATAAACTCGATTCTGATCTTACACCCGGAAAAACTCGACTCTGATCTTATTCTCGGAAAAATTCGACTCTGATCTTATTCCCGGATAAACTCGACTCTGATCTTATAACGGAAAAACTCGACTCTGATCTTATTCCTGGATAAACTCGGCTCTGATCTGATACCCTTGATAAACTCGGCTCTGATCTTATACCCGGAAAAAGTCGGCTCTGATCTTATACCCGGATAAACTCGGCTCTGATCTTACACCCGGATAAACTCGACTCTGATCTTATACACAGATAAACTCGACTCTGATCTTACACCCGGATGAACTCGACTCTGATCTTACACCCGGATAAACTGGACGCTGGTCTTACACCCGGATAAACTCGACCCTGATCTTATACCCGGATAAATTCGCCTCTGATCTTACACCCAGATACACTCGACTCTGATCTTATACCCGGATAAACTCGACACTGATCTTACAACCGGATAAGCTGGACGCTGATCTTATACCCAGATAAACTCGACTCTGATCTTATACCCGGATAAACTCGAGTCTGATCTTACACCCGGATAAACTCGACGCTGATCTTATACCCAGATAAACTCGACTCTGATCTTACACCCGGATAAACTCGACTCTGATCCTGCACGCGGATAAACTCGACTCTGATCTTACACCCGGATAAACTGGACCCTGATCTTACACCCGGATAAACTCGACTCTGATCTTATACCCTTGATAAACTCGACTCTGATCTCACACCCGGATAAACTCGACTCTGATCTTATACCCTTGATAAACTTGGCTCTGATCTTATACCGGATAAACTCAGCTCTGATCTGAAACCCGGATAAACTTGACTCTGATCTTACACCCGGATAAACTCGACTCTGATCTTACACCTGGATAAACTCGACTCTGATCTTACACCCGGAAAAACTCGACTCTGATCTTATTCCCGGAAAAATTCGACTCTGATCTTATTCCCGGATAAACTCGACTCTGATCTTATAACGGAAAAACTCGACTCTGATCTTATTCCTGGATAAACTCGGCTCTGATCTGATACCCTTGATAAACTCGGCTCTGATCTTATACCCGGAAAAAGTCGGCTCTGATCTTATACCCGGATAAACTCGGCTCTGATCTGATACCCGAATAAACTCGGCTCTGATCTTACACCCGGATAAACTCGACTCTGATCTTATACCCTTGATAAACTCGACTCTGATCTCACACCCGGATACACTCGACTCTGATCTTACACCCGAATAAACTCGACTCTGATCTTACACCCGGATAAACTCGACCCTGATCTTATACCCGGATAAATTCGACTCTGATCTGACACCCGGATAAATTCGACGCTGATCTTACACCCGGATACACTCGACTCTGATCTAATACCCGGATAAACACGACTCTGATCTTACACCCGGATAAACTCGGCTCTGATCTTATACCCGGATAAACTCGACTCTGATCTCACACCCGGAAAAACTCGACTCTGATCTTACACCCGGATAAACTCGACTCTGATCTTACACCCGGATAAACTGGACCCTGATCTTACACCCGGATAAACTCCACTCTGATCTTATACCCTTGATAAACTCGACTCTGATCTCACACCAGGATAAACTCGACTCTGATCTTATACCCGGATAAACTCGACTCTGATCTTATACCCTTGATAAACTTGGCTCTGATCTTATACCGGATAAACTCAGCTCTGATCTTATACCCGGATAAACTTGACTCTGATCTTACACCCGGATAAACTCGACTCTGATCTTATACCTGGATAAACTCGATTCTGATCTTACACCCGGAAAAACTCGACTCTGATCTTATTCCCGGAAAAATTCGACTCTGATCTTATTCCCGGATAAACTCGACTCTGATCTTATAACGGAAAAACTCGACTCTGATCTTATTCCTGGATAAACTCGGCTCTGATCTGATACCCTTGATAAACTCGGCTCTGATCTTATACCCGGAAAAAGTCGGCTCTGATCTGATACCCGGATAAACTCGGCTCTGATCTTACACCCGGATAAACTCGACTCTGATCTTATACACAGATAAACTCGACTCTGATCTTACACCCGGATGAACTCGACTCTGATCTTACACCCGGATAAACTGGACGCTGGTCTTACACCCGGATAAACTCGACCCTGATCTTATACCCGGATAAATTCGCCTCTGATCTTACACCCAGATACACTCGACTCTGATCTTATACCCGGATAAACTCGACTCTGATCTTACACCCGGATAAACTCGACTCTGATCTTGCACGCGGATAAACTCAACTCTGATCTTACACCCGGATAAACTGGACCCTGATCTTACACCCGGATAAACTCGACTCTGATCTTATACCCTTGATAAACTCGACTCTGATCTCACACCCGGATAAACTCGACTCTGATCTTATACCCTTGATAAACTTGGCTCTGATCTTATACCGGATAAACTCAGCTCTGATCTTATACCCGGATAAACTTGACTCTGATCTTACACCCGGATAAACTCGACTCTGATCTTACACCTGGATAAACTCGACTCTGATCTTACACCCGGAAAAACTCGACTCTGATCTTATTCCCGGAAAAATTCGACTCTGATCTTATTCCCGGATAAACTCGACTCTGATCTTATAACGGAAAAACTCGACTCTGATCTTATTCCTGGATAAACTCGGCTCTGATCTGATACCCTTGATAAACTCGGCTCTGATCTTATACCCGGAAAAAGTCGGCTCTGATCTTATACCCGGATAAACTCGGCTCTGATCTGATACCCGGATAAACTCGGCTCTGATCTTACACCCGGATAAACTCGACTCTGATCTTATACCCTTGATAAACTCGACTCTGATCTCACACCCGGATACACTCGACTCTGATCTTACACCGGATAAACTCGACTCTGATCTTATACACAGATAAACTCGACTCTGATCTCACACGCGGATACACTCGACTCTGATCTTACACCCGAATAAACTCGACTCTGATCTTACACCCGGATAAACTCGACCCTGATCTTATACCCGGATAAATTCGACTCTGATCTTACACCCGGATAAATTCGACGCTGATCTTACACCCGGATACACTCGACTCTGATCTAATACCCGGATAAACACGACTCTGATCTTACACCCGGATAAACTCGGCTCTGATCTTATACCCGGATAAACTCGACTCTGATCTCACACCCGGAAAAACTCGACTCTGATCTTACACCCGGATAAACTCGACGCTGGTCTTACACCCGGATAAACTCGACCCTGATCTTACACCCTGATAAACTCGACTCTCATCTTACACCCGGATAAACTCGACTCTGATCTTACACCCAGAAAAACTCGACTCTGATCTTATTCCCGGAAAAACTCGACTCTGATCTTATTCCCGGATAAACTCGACTCTGATCTTATAACGGAAAAACTCGACTCTGATCTTATTCCCGGATAAACTCGGCTCTGATCTTATACCTGGATAAACTCAGCTCTGATCTTACACACGGATGAACTCGAGTCTGATCTTATACCTGGAAAAAGTCGGCTCTGATCTTATACCCGGATAAAGTCGGCTCTGATCTGATACCCGGATAAACTCGGCTCTGATCTTACACCCGGATAAACTCGACTGTGATCTTACACCCGGATAAACTCGACTCTGATCTGATACCCGGATAAACTCGGCTCTGATCTTACACCGGATAAACTCGACTCTGATCTTATACCCGGATAAACTCGGCTCTGATCTTATACCCGGATAAACTCGGCTCTGATCTTACACACGGATAAACTCGACTCTGATCTTATACACGGATAAACTCGACTCTGATCTTACACCCGGATAAACTGGACGCTGGTCTTACACCCGGATAAACTCGACTCTGATCTTATACCCGGATAAACTCGACTCTGATCTTATACCCTTGATAAACTCGACTCTGATCTTATACCAGATAAACTCAGTTCTGATCTTATACCCAGATAAACTTGACTCTGATCTTACACCCGGATAAACTCGACTCTGATCTTACCCCCGAATAGATTCGACGCTGATCTTATACCCGGATAATCTCGGCTCTGATCTTATACCCGGATAAACTCGACTCTGATCTTATACCCGGTTAAACTCGACTCTGATCTTACACCCGGATAAACTCGAATCTGATCTTACACCCGGATAAACTCGAATCTGATCTTATACCTGGTTAAACTCGGCTCTGATCTTACACCCGGATAAACTCGAATCTGATCTTATACCCGGATAAACTCGACTCTGATCTTATACCCGGATAAACTCGGCTCTGATCTTATAACCGGATAAACTTGACTTTGATCTCATGCCTGGATAAACTCGACTCTGATCTTATACCCGGATAAACTGGACTCTGATTTTACACCCGGATAAACTCGACTCTGATCTTACACCTGGGTAAACTGGACTCTGATCTTACACCCGGATAAACTCGACTCTGATCTTACACCCGGATAAACTCGACTCTGATCTTATACCCGGATAAACTCGACTCTGATCTTACACCCGGATAAACTCGACTCTGATCTTACACCCAGATAAACTGGACCCTGATCTTACACCCGGATAAACTCGACTCTGATCTTACACCCGGATAAATTCGACGCTGATCTTACACCCGGATAAACTCGACTCTGATCTTACACCCAGATAAACTCGACTCTGATCTTACACCCAGATAAACTCGACTCTGATCTTACACCCAGATAAACTGGACCCTGATCTTACACCCAGATAAACTCGACTCTGATCTTATACCCGGATCAACTCGACTCTGATCTTATACCCTTGATAAACTCGAGACTGATCTTATACCGGATAAACTCAGCTCTGATCTTATACCCAGATAAACTTGACTCTGATCTTACACCCGGATAAACTCGACTCTGATCTTACACCCGAATAGATTCGACGCTGATCTTATACCCGGATAAACTCGGCTGTGATCCTATACCCGGATAAACTCGACTCTGATCTTATACCCGGTTAAACTCGACTCTGATCTTACACCCGGATAAACTCGAATCTGATCTTACACCCAGATAAACTGGACCCTGATCTTACACCCGGATAAACTCGACTCTGATCTTATTCCCGGATAAACTCGGCTCTGATCTTATACCCAGATAAACACGGCTCTGATCTTACACCCGGATAAGCTCGACTCTGAGCTTATACCCAGATAAACTCGACACTCATCTTACACCCGGATAAACTGGACGCTGGTCTTACACCCGGATAAAATCGACCCTGATCTTATACCCGGATAAATTCGACTCTGATCTTACACCCGGATACACTCGACTCTGATCTTATACCCGGATAAACTCGACTCTGATCTTACACCCGGTTAAACTCGACGCTGGTCTTACACCCGGATAAACTCGACCCTGATCTTACACCCGGATAAACTCGACTCTCATCTTACACCCGGATAAACTCGACGCTGATCTTATACCCAGATAAACTCGACACTCATCTTACACCCGGATAAACTGGACGCTGGTCTTACACCCGGATAAACTCGATCCTGATCTTATACCCGGATAAATTCGACTCTGATCTTACACCCAGATACACTCGACTCTGATCTTATACCCGGATAAACTCGACTCTGATCTTACACCCGGTTAAACTCGACGCTGGTCTTACACCCGGATAAACTCGACCCTGATCTTACACCCGGATAAACTCGACTCTCATCTTACACCCGGATAAACTCGACGCTGATCTTACACCCGGTTAAACTCGACGCTGGTCTTACACCCGGATAAACTCGACCCTGATCTTTCACCCGGATAAACTCGACTCTCATCTTACACCCGGATAAACTCGACGCTGATCTTATACCCAGAAAAACTCGACACTCATCTTACACCCGGATAAACTGGACGCTGGTCTTACACCCGGATAAACTCGATCCTGATCTCATACCCGGATAAATTCGACTTTGATCTTACACCCAGATACACTCGACTCTGATCTTACACCCAGATAAACTCGACTCTGATCTTACACCCGGATAAGCTGGACGCTGATCTTATACCCAGATAAACTCGACTCTGATCTTATACCCGGATAAACTCGAGTCTGATCTTACACCCGGATAAACTCGACTCTGATCTTGCACGCGGATAAACTCGACTCTGATCTTACACCCGGATAAACTGGACCCTGATCTTACACCCGGATAAACTCCACTCTGATCTTATACCCTTGATAAACTCGACTCTGATCTCACACCCGGATAAACTCGACTCTGATCTTATACCCGGATAAACTCGACTCTGATCTTATACCCTTGATAAACTTGGCTCTGATCTTATACCGGATAAACTCAGCTCTGATCTTATACCCGGATAAACTTGACTCTGATCTTACACCCGGATAAACTCGACTCTGATCTTATACCTGGATAAACTCGATTCTGATCTTACACCCGGAAAAACTCGACTCTGATCTTATTCCCGGAAAAATTCGACTCTGATCTTATTCCCGGATAAACTCGACTCTGATCTTATAACGGAAAAACTCGACTCTGATCTTATTCCTGGATAAACTCGGCTCTGATCTGATACCCTTGATAAACTCGGCTCTGATCTTATACCCGGAAAAAGTCGGCTCTGATCTTATACCCGGATAAACTCGGCTCTGATCTTACACCCGGATAAACTCGACTCTGATCTTATACACAGATAAACTCGACTCTGATCTTACACCCGGATGAACTCGACTCTGATCTTACACCCGGATAAACTGGACGCTGGTCTTACACCCGGATAAACTCGACCCTGATCTTATACCCGGATAAATTCGCCTCTGATCTTACACCCAGATACACTCGACTCTGATCTTATACCCGGATAAACTCGACACTGATCTTACAACCGGATAAGCTGGACGCTGATCTTATACCCAGATAAATTCGACTCTGATCTTATACCCGGATAAACTCGAGTCTGATCTTACACCCGGATAAACTCGACGCTGATCTTATACCCAGATAAACTCGACTCTGATCTTACACCCGGATAAACTCGACTCTGATCCTGCACGCGGATAAACTCGACTCTGATCTTACACCCGGATAAACTGGACCCTGATCTTACACCCGGATAAACTCGACTCTGATCTTATACCCTTGATAAACTCGACTCTGATCTCACACCCGGATAAACTCGACTCTGATCTTATACCCTTGATAAACTTGGCTCTGATCTTATACCGGATAAACTCAGCTCTGATCTGAAACCCGGATAAACTTGACTCTGATCTTACACCCGGATAAACTCGACTCTGATCTTACACCTGGATAAACTCGACTCTGATCTTACACCCGGAAAAACTCGACTCTGATCTTATTCCCGGAAAAATTCGACTCTGATCTTATTCCCGGATAAACTCGACTCTGATCTTATAACGGAAAAACTCGACTCTGATCTTATTCCTGGATAAACTCGGCTCTGATCTGATACCCTTGATAAACTCGGCTCTGATCTTATACCCGGAAAAAGTCGGCTCTGATCTTATACCCGGATAAACTCGGCTCTGATCTGATACCCGAATAAACTCGGCTCTGATCTTACACCCGGATAAACTCGACTCTGATCTTATACCCTTGATAAACTCGACTCTGATCTCACACCCGGATACACTCGACTCTGATCTTACACCCGAATAAACTCGACTCTGATCTTACACCCGGATAAACTCGACCCTGATCTTATACCCGGATAAATTCGACTCTGATCTTACACCCGGATAAATTCGACGCTGATCTTACACCCGGATACACTCGACTCTGATCTAATACCCGGATAAACACGACTCTGATCTTACACCCGGATAAACTCGGCTCTGATCTTATACCCGGATAAACTCGACTCTGATCTCACACCCGGAAAAACTCGACTCTGATCTTACACCCGGATAAACTCGACTCTGATCTTACACCCGGATAAACTGGACCCTGATCTTACACCCGGATAAACTCCACTCTGATCTTATACCCTTGATAAACTCGACTCTGATCTCACACCAGGATAAACTCGACTCTGATCTTATACCCGGATAAACTCGACTCTGATCTTATACCCTTGATAAACTTGGCTCTGATCTTATACCGGATAAACTCAGCTCTGATCTTATACCCGGATAAACTTGACTCTGATCTTACACCCGGATAAACTCGACTCTGATCTTATACCTGGATAAACTCGATTCTGATCTTACACCCGGAAAAACTCGACTCTGATCTTATTCCCGGAAAAATTCGACTCTGATCTTATTCCCGGATAAACTCGACTCTGATCTTATAACGGAAAAACTCGACTCTGATCTTATTCCTGGATAAACTCGGCTCTGATCTGATACCCTTGATAAACTCGGCTCTGATCTTATACCCGGAAAAAGTCGGCTCTGATCTGATACCCGGATAAACTCGGCTCTGATCTTACACCCGGATAAACTCGACTCTGATCTTATACACAGATAAACTCGACTCTGATCTTACACCCGGATGAACTCGACTCTGATCTTACACCCGGATAAACTGGACGCTGGTCTTACACCCGGATAAACTCGACCCTGATCTTATACCCGGATAAATTCGCCTCTGATCTTACACCCAGATACACTCGACTCTGATCTTATACCCGGATAAACTCGACACTGATCTTACAACCGGATAAGCTGGACGCTGATCTTATACCCAGATAAACTCGACTCTGATCTTATACCCGGATAAACTCGAGTCTGATCTTACACACGGATAAACTCGACGCTGATCTTATACCCAGATAAACTCGACTCTGATCTTACACCCGGATAAACTCGACTCTGATCTTGCACGCGGATAAACTCAACTCTGATCTTACACCCGGATAAACTGGACCCTGATCTTACACCCGGATAAACTCGACTCTGATCTTATACCCTTGATAAACTCGACTCTGATCTCACACCCGGATAAACTCGACTCTGATCTTATACCCTTGATAAACTTGGCTCTGATCTTATACCGGATAAACTCAGCTCTGATCTTATACCCGGATAAACTTGACTCTGATCTTACACCCGGATAAACTCGACTCTGATCTTACACCCGGATAAACTCGACTCTGATCTTACACCCGGAAAAACTCGACTCTGATCTTATTCCCGGAAAAATTCGACTCTGATCTTATTCCCGGATAAACTCGACTCTGATCTTATAACGGAAAAACTCGACTCTGATCTTATTCCTGGATAAACTCGGCTCTGATCTGATACCCTTGATAAACTCGGCTCTGATCTTATACCCGGAAAAAGTCGGCTCTGATCTTATACCCGGATAAACTCGGCTCTGATCTGATACCCGGATAAACTCGGCTCTGATCTTACACCCGGATAAACTCGACTCTGATCTTATACCCTTGATAAACTCGACTCTGATCTCACACCCGGATACACTCGACTCTGATCTTACACCCGGATAAACTCGACTCTGATCTTATACACAGATAAACTCGACTCTGATCTCACACGCGGATACACTCGACTCTGATCTTACACCCGAATAAACTCGACTCTGATCTTACACCCGGATAAACTCGACCCTGATCTTATACCCGGATAAATTCGACTCTGATCTTACACCCGGATAAATTCGACGCTGATCTTACACCCGGATACACTCGACTCTGATCTAATACCCGGATAAACACGACTCTGATCTTACACCCGGATAAACTCGGCTCTGATCTTATACCCGGATAAACTCGACTCTGATCTCACACCCGGAAAAACTCGACTCTGATCTTACACCCGGATAAACTCGACGCTGGTCTTACACCCGGATAAACTCGACCCTGATCTTACACCCTGATAAACTCGACTCTCATCTTACACCCGGATAAACTCGACTCTGATCTTATACCCTTGATAAACTCGACTCTGATCTCACACCCGGATACACTCGACTCTCATCTTACACCCGAATAAACTCGACTCTGATCTTACACCCGGATAAACTCGACCCTGATCTTATACCCGGATAAATTCGACTCTGATCTTACACCCGGATAAATTCGACGCTGATCTTACACCCGGATACACTCGACTCTGATCTAATACCCGGATAAACACGACTCTGATCTTACACCCGGATAAACTCGGCTCTGATCTTATACCCGGATAAACTCGACTCTGATCTCACACCCGGAAAAACTCGACTCTGATCTTACACCCGGATAAACTCGACTCTGATCTTACACCCGGATAAACTGGACCCTGATCTTACACCCGGATAAACTCCACTCTGATCTTATACCCTTGATAAACTCGACTCTGATCTCACACCAGGATAAACTCGACTCTGATCTTATACCCGGATAAACTCGACTCTGATCTTATACCCTTGATAAACTTGGCTCTGATCTTATACCGGATAAACTCAGCTCTGATCTTATACCCGGATAAACTTGACTCTGATCTTACACCCGGATAAACTCGACTCTGATCTTATACCTGGATAAACTCGATTCTGATCTTACACCCGGAAAAACTCGACTCTGATCTTATTCCCGGAAAAATTCGACTCTGATCTTATTCCCGGATAAACTCGACTCTGATCTTATAACGGAAAAACTCGACTCTGATCTTATTCCTGGATAAACTCGGCTCTGATCTGATACCCTTGATAAACTCGGCTCTGATCTTATACCCGGAAAAAGTCGGCTCTGATCTGATACCCGGATAAACTCGGCTCTGATCTTACACCCGGATAAACTCGACTCTGATCTTATACACAGATAAACTCGACTCTGATCTTACACCCGGATGAACTCGACTCTGATCTTACACCCGGATAAACTGGACGCTGGTCTTACACCCGGATAAACTCGACCCTGATCTTATACCCGGATAAATTCGCCTCTGATCTTACACCCAGATACACTCGACTCTGATCTTATACCCGGATAAACTCGACACTGATCTTACAACCGGATAAGCTGGACGCTGATCTTATACCCAGATAAACTCGACTCTGATCTTATACCCGGATAAACTCGAGTCTGATCTTACACACGGATAAACTCGACGCTGATCTTATACCCAGATAAACTCGACTCTGATCTTACACCCGGATAAACTCGACTCTGATCTTGCACGCGGATAAACTCAACTCTGATCTTACACCCGGATAAACTGGACCCTGATCTTACACCCGGATAAACTCGACTCTGATCTTATACCCTTGATAAACTCGACTCTGATCTCACACCCGGATAAACTCGACTCTGATCTTATACCCTTGATAAACTTGGCTCTGATCTTATACCGGATAAACTCAGCTCTGATCTTATACCCGGATAAACTTGACTCTGATCTTACACCCGGATAAACTCGACTCTGATCTTACACCTGGATAAACTCGACTCTGATCTTACACCCGGAAAAACTCGACTCTGATCTTATTCCCGGAAAAATTCGACTCTGATCTTATTCCCGGATAAACTCGACTCTGATCTTATAACGGAAAAACTCGACTCTGATCTTATTCCTGGATAAACTCGGCTCTGATCTGATACCCTTGATAAACTCGGCTCTGATCTTATACCCGGAAAAAGTCGGCTCTGATCTTATACCCGGATAAACTCGGCTCTGATCTGATACCCGGATAAACTCGGCTCTGATCTTACACCCGGATAAACTCGACTCTGATCTTATACCCTTGATAAACTCGACTCTGATCTCACACCCGGATACACTCGACTCTGATCTTACACCCGGATAAACTCGACTCTGATCTTATACACAGATAAACTCGACTCTGATCTCACACGCGGATACACTCGACTCTGATCTTACACCCGAATAAACTCGACTCTGATCTTACACCCGGATAAACTCGACCCTGATCTTATACCCGGATAAATTCGACTCTGATCTTACACCCGGATAAATTCGACGCTGATCTTACACCCGGATACACTCGACTCTGATCTAATACCCGGATAAACACGACTCTGATCTTACACCCGGATAAACTCGGCTCTGATCTTATACCCGGATAAACTCGACTCTGATCTCACACCCGGAAAAACTCGACTCTGATCTTACACCCGGATAAACTCGACGCTGGTCTTACACCCGGATAAACTCGACCCTGATCTTACACCCTGATAAACTCGACTCTCATCTTACACCCGGATAAACTCGACTCTGATCTTACACCCAGAAAAACTCGACTCTGATCTTATTCCCGGAAAAACTCGACTCTGATCTTATTCCCGGATAAACTCGACTCTGATCTTATAACGGAAAAACTCGACTCTGATCTTATTCCCGGATAAACTCGGCTCTGATCTTATACCTGGATAAACTCAGCTCTGATCTTACACACGGATGAACTCGAGTCTGATCTTATACCTGGAAAAAGTCGGCTCTGATCTTATACCCGGATAAAGTCGGCTCTGATCTGATACCCGGATAAACTCGGCTCTGATCTTACACCCGGATAAACTCGACTGTGATCTTACACCCGGATAAACTCGACTCTGATCTGATACCCGGATAAACTCGGCTCTGATCTTACACCGGGATAAACTCGACTCTGATCTTATACCCGGATAAACTCGGCTCTGATCTTATACCCGGATAAACTCGGCTCTGATCTTACACACGGATAAACTCGACTCTGATCTTATACACGGATAAACTCGACTCTGATCTTACACCCGGATAAACTGGACGCTGGTCTTACACCCGGATAAACTCGACTCTGATCTTATACCCGGATAAACTCGACTCTGATCTTATACCCTTGATAAACTCGACTCTGATCTTATACCAGATAAACTCAGTTCTGATCTTATACCCAGATAAACTTGACTCTGATCTTACACCCGGATAAACTCGACTCTGATCTTACCCCCGAATAGATTCGACGCTGATCTTATACCCGGATAATCTCGGCTCTGATCTTATACCCGGATAAACTCGACTCTGATCTTATACCCGGTTAAACTCGACTCTGATCTTACACCCGGATAAACTCGAATCTGATCTTACACCCGGATAAACTCGAATCTGATCTTATACCTGGTTAAACTCGGCTCTGATCTTACACCCGGATAAACTCGAATCTGATCTTATACCCGGATAAACTCGACTCTGATCTTATACCCGGATAAACTCGGCTCTGATCTTATAACCGGATAAACTTGACTTTGATCTCATGCCTGGATAAACTCGACTCTGATCTTATACCCGGATAAACTGGACTCTGATTTTACACCCGGATAAACTCGACTCTGATCTTACACCTGGGTAAACTGGACTCTGATCTTACACCCGGATAAACTCGACTCTGATCTTACACCCGGATAAACTCGACTCTGATCTTATACCCGGATAAACTCGACTCTGATCTTACACCCGGATAAACTCGACTCTGATCTTACACCCAGATAAACTGGACCCTGATCTTACACCCGGATAAACTCGACTCTGATCTTACACCCGGATAAATTCGACGCTGATCTTACACCCGGATAAACTCGACTCTGATCTTACACCCAGATAAACTCGACTCTGATCTTACACCCAGATAAACTCGACTCTGATCTTACACCCAGATAAACTGGACCCTGATCTTACACCCAGATAAACTCGACTCTGATCTTATACCCGGATCAACTCGACTCTGATCTTATACCCTTGATAAACTCGAGACTGATCTTATACCGGATAAACTCAGCTCTGATCTTATACCCAGATAAACTTGACTCTGATCTTACACCCGGATAAACTCGACTCTGATCTTACACCCGAATAGATTCGACGCTGATCTTATACCCGGATAAACTCGGCTGTGATCCTATACCCGGATAAACTCGACTCTGATCTTATACCCGGTTAAACTCGGCTCTGATCTTACACCCGGATAAACTCGAATCTGATCTTACACCCGGATAAACTGGACCCTGATCTTACACCCGGATAAACTCGACTCTGATCTTATTCCCGGATAAACTCGGCTCTGATCTTATACCCAGATAAACACGGCTCTGATCTTACACCCGGATAAGCTCGACTCTGAGCTTATACCCAGATAAACTCGACACTCATCTTACACCCGGATAAACTGGACGCTGGTCTTACACCCGGATAAAATCGACCCTGATCTTATACCCGGATAAATTCGACTCTGATCTTACACCCGGATACACTCGACTCTGATCTTATACCCGGATAAACTCGACTCTGATCTTACACCCGGTTAAACTCGACGCTGGTCTTACACCCGGATAAACTCGACCCTGATATTACACCCGGATAAACTCGACTCTCATCTTACACCCGGATAAACTCGACGCTGATCTTACACCCGGTTAAACTCGACGCTGGTCTTACACCCGGATAAACTCGACCCTGATCTTTCACCCGGATAAACTCGACTCTCATCTTACACCCGGATAAACTCGACGCTGATCTTATACCCAGAAAAACTCGACACTCATCTTACACCCGGATAAACTGGACGCTGGTCTTACACCCGGATAAACTCGATCCTGATCTCATACCCGGATAAATTCGACTCTGATCTTACACCCAGATACACTCGACTCTGATCTTACACCCGGATAAACTCGACTCTGATCTTACACCCGGATAAGCTGGACGCTGATCTTATACCCAGATAAACTCGACTCTGATCTTATACCCGGATAAACTCGAGTCTGATCTTACACCCGGATAAACTCGACTCTGATCTTGCACGCGGATAAACTCGACTCTGATCTTACACCCGGATAAACTGGACCCTAATCTTACACCCGGATAAACTCCACTCTGATCTTATACCCTTGATAAACTCGACTCTGATCTCACACCCGGATAAACTCGACTCTGATCTTATACCCGGATAAACTCGACTCTGATCTTATACCCTTGATAAACTTGGCTCTGATCTTATACCGGATAAACTCAGCTCTGATCTTATACCCGGATAAACTTGACTCTGATCTTACACCCGGATAAACTCGACTCTGATCTTATACCTGGATAAACTCGATTCTGATCTTACACCCGGAAAAACTCGACTCTGATCTTATTCCCGGAAAAATTCGACTCTGATCGTATTCCCGGATAAACTCGACTCTGATCTTATAACGGAAAAACTCGACTCTGATCTTATTCCTGGATAAACTCGGCTCTGATCTGATACCCTTGATAAACTCGGCTCTGATCTTATACCCGGAAAAAGTCGGCTCTGATCTTATACCCGGATAAACTCGGCTCTGATCTTACACCCGGATAAACTCGACTCTGATCTTATACACAGATAAACTCGACTCTGATCTTACACCCGGATGAACTCGACTCTGATCTTACACCCGGATAAACTGGACGCTGGTCTTACACCCGGATAAACTCGACCCTGATCTTATACCCGGATAAATTCGCCTCTGATCTTACACCCAGATACACTCGACTCTGATCTTATACCCGGATAAACTCGACACTGATCTTACAACCGGATAAGCTGGACGCTGATCTTATACCCAGATAAACTCGACTCTGATCTTATACCCGGATAAACTCGAGTCTGATCTTACACCCGGATAAACTCGACGCTGATCTTATACCCAGATAAACTCGACTCTGATCTTACACCCGGATAAACTCGACTCTGATCTTGCACGCGGATAAACTCGACTCTGATCTTACACCCGGATAAACTGGACCCTGATCTTACACCCGGATAAACTCGACTCTGATCTTATACCCTTGATAAACTCGACTCTGATCTCACACCCGGATAAACTCGACTCTGATCTTATACCCTTGATAAACTTGGCTCTGATCTTATACCGGATAAACTCAGCTCTGATCTTATACCCGGATAAACTTGACTCTGATCTTACACCCGGATAAACTCGACTCTGATCTTACACCCGGATAAACTCGACTCTGATCTTACACCCGGAAAAACTCGACTCTGATCTTATTCCCGGAAAAATTCGACTCTGATCTTATTCCCGGATAAACTCGACTCTGATCTTATAACGGAAAAACTCGACTCTGATCTTATTCCTGGATAAACTCGGCTCTGATCTGATACCCTTGATAAACTCGGCTCTGATCTTATACCCGGAAAAAGTCGGCTCTGATCTTATACCCGGATAAACTCGGCTCTGATCTGATACCCGGATAAACTCGGCTCTGATCTTACACCCGGATAAACTCGACTCTGATCTTATACCCTTGATAAACTCGACTCTGATCTCACACCCGGATACACTCGACTCTGATCTTACACCCGGATAAACTCGACTCTGATCTTATACACAGATAAACTCGACTCTGATCTCACACGCGGATACACTCGACTCTGATCTTACACCCGAATAAACTCGACTCTGATCTTACACCCGGATAAACTCGACCCTGATCTTATACCCGGATAAATTCGACTCTGATCTTACACCCGGATAAATTCGACGCTGATCTTACACCCGGATACACTCGACTCTGATCTAATACCCGGATAAACACGACTCTGATCTTACACCCGGATAAACTCGGCTCTGATCTTATACCCGGATAAACTCGACTCTGATCTCACACCCGGAAAAACTCGACTCTGATCTTACACCCGGATAAACTCGACGCTGGTCTTACACCCGGATAAACTCGACCCTGATCTTACACCCTGATAAACTCGACTCTCATCTTACACCCGGATAAACTCGACTCTGATCTTACACCCAGAAAAACTCGACTCTGATCTTATTCCCGGAAAAACTCGACTCTGATCTTATTCCCGGATAAACTCGACTCTGATCTTATAACGGAAAAACTCGACTCTGATCTTATTCCCGGATAAACTCGGCTCTGATCTTATACCTGGATAAACTCAGCTCTGATCTTACACACGGATGAACTCGACTCTGATCTTATACCTGGAAAAAGTCGGCTCTGATCTTATACCCGGATAAACTCGGCTCTGATCTGATACCCGGATAAACTCGGCTCTGATCTTACACCCGGATAAACTCGACTGTGATCTTACACCCGGATAAACTCGACTCTGATCTGATACCCGGATAAACTCGGCTCTGATCTTACACCGGGATAAACTCGACTCTGATCTTATACCCGGATAAACTCGGCTCTGATCTTATACCCGGATAAACTCGGCTCTGATCTTACACACGGATAAACTCGACTCTGATCTTATACACGGATAAACTCGACTCTGATCTTACACCCGGATAAACTGGACGCTGGTCTTACACCCGGATAAACTCAACCCTGATCTTATACCCGGATAAATTCGACTCTGATCTTACACCCGGATAAATTCGACGCTGATCTTACACCCGGATACACTCGACTCTGATCTAATACCCGGATAAACACGACTCTGATCTTACACCCGGATAAACTCGGCTCTGATCTCATACCCGGATAAACTCGACTCTGATCTCACACCCGGATAAACTCGACTCTGATCTTACACCCAGATAAACTGGACGCTGGTCTTACACCCGGATAAACTCGACCCTGATCTTATACCCGGATAAATTCGACTCTGATCTTACACCCGGATAAATTCGACGCTGATCTTACACCCGGATACACTCGACTCTGATCTAATACCCGGATAAACACGACTCTGATCTTACACCCGGATAAACTCGGCTCTGATCTTATACCCGGATAAACTCGACTCTGATCTCACACCCGGATAAACTCGACTCTGATCTTACACCCAGATAAACTCGACGCTGGTCTTACACCCGGATAAACTCGACCCTGATCTTACACCCGGATAAACTCGACTCTCATCTTACACCCGGATAAACTCGACGCTGATCTTACACCCGGATAAACTCGACTCTGATCTCACACCCGGATAAACTCGACTCTGATCTTACACCCGGATAAATTCGACGCTGATCTTATACCCAGTTAAACTCGGCTCTGATCTTATACCCGGGTAAACTCGACTCTGATCGTACACCCGGGTAAACTCGACTCTGATCTTATACCCGGTTAAACTCGACTCTGATCTTACACCCGGATAAGCTGGACGCTGATCTTATACCCAGATAAACTCGACTCTGATCTTATACCCGGATAAACTCGAGTCTGATCTTACACCCGGATAAACTCGACTCTGATCTTGCACGCGGATAAACTCGACTCTGATCTTACACCCGGATAAACTGGACGCTGGTCTTACACCCGGATAAACTCAACCCTGATCTTATACCCGGATAAATTCGACTCTGATCTTACACCCGGATAAATTCGACGCTGATCTTACACCCGGATACACTCGACTCTGATCTAATACCCGGATAAACACGACTCTGATCTTACACCCGGATAAACTCGGCTCTGATCTCATACCCGGATAAACTCGACTCTGATCTCACACCCGGATAAACTCGACTCTGATCTTACACCCAGATAAACTGGACGCTGGTCTTACACCCGGATAAACTCGACCCTGATCTTATACCCGGATAAATTCGACTCTGATCTTACACCCGGATAAATTCGACGCTGATCTTACACCCGGATACACTCGACTCTGATCTAATACCCGGATAAACTCGACGCTGGTCTTACACCCGGATAAACTCGACCCTGATCTTACACCCGGATAAACTCGACTCTCATCTTACACCCGGATAAACTCGACGCTGATCTTATACCCAGATAAACTCGACACTCATCTTACACCCGGATAAACTGGACGCTGGTCTTACACCCGGATAAACTCGATCCTGATCTTATACCCGGATAAATTCGACTCTGATCTTACACCCAGATACACTCGACTCTGATCTTATACCCGGATAAACTCGACTCTGATCTTACACCCGGTTAAACTCGACGCTGGTCTTACACCCGGATAAACTCGACCCTGATCTTACACCCGGATAAACTCGACTCTCATCTTACACCCGGATAAACTCGACGCTGATCTTACACCCGGTTAAACTCGACGCTGGTCTTACACCCGGATAAACTCGACCCTGATCTTTCACCCGGATAAACTCGACTCTCATCTTACACCCGGATAAACTCGACGCTGATCTTATACCCAGAAAAACTCGACACTCATCTTACACCCGGATAAACTGGACGCTGGTCTT
Organism: Mobula birostris; assembly: GCF_030028105.1. Taxonomy (NCBI): domain Eukaryota; kingdom Metazoa; phylum Chordata; class Chondrichthyes; order Myliobatiformes; family Myliobatidae; genus Mobula; species Mobula birostris. The sequence goes on from NW_027278464.1 coordinate 21,225, forward strand.
ACACCCGGATAAACTCGATCCTGATCTCATACCCGGATAAATTCGACTCTGATCTTACACCCAGATACACTCGACTCTGATCTTACACCCGGATAAACTCGACTCTGATCTTACACCCGGATAAGCTGGACGCTGATCTTATACCCAGATAAACTCGACTCTGATCTTATACCCGGATAAACTCGAGTCTGATCTTACACCCGGATAAACTCGACTCTGATCTTGCACGCGGATAAACTCGACTCTGATCTTACACCCGGATAAACTGGACCCTGATCTTACACCCGGATAAACTCCACTCTGATCTTATACCCTTGATAAACTCGACTCTGATCTCACACCCGGATAAACTCGACTCTGATCTTATACCCGGATAAACTCGACTCTGATCTTATACCCTTGATAAACTTGGCTCTGATCTTCTACCGGATAAACTCAGCTCTGATCTTATACCCGGATAAACTTGACTCTGATCTTACACCCGGATAAACTCGACTCTGATCTTATACCTGGATAAACTCGATTCTGATCTTACACCCGGAAAAACTCGACTCTGATCTTATTCCCGGAAAAATTCGACTCTGATCGTATTCCCGGATAAACTCGACTCTGATCTTATAACGGAAAAACTCGACTCTGATCTTATTCCTGGATAAACTCGGCTCTGATCTGATACCCTTGATAAACTCGGCTCTGATCTTATACCCGGAAAAAGTCGGCTCTGATCTTATACCCGGATAAACTCGGCTCTGATCTTACACCCGGATAAACTCGACTCTGATCTTATACACAGATAAACTCGACTCTGATCTTACACCCGGATGAACTCGACTCTGATCTTACACCCGGATAAACTGGACGCTGGTCTTACACCCGGATAAACTCGACCCTGATCTTATACCCGGATAAATTCGCCTCTGATCTTACACCCAGATACACTCGACTCTGATCTTATACCCGGATAAACTCGACACTGATCTTACAACCGGATAAGCTGGACGCTGATCTTATACCCAGATAAACTCGACTCTGATCTTATACCCGGATAAACTCGAGTCTGATCTTATACCCGGATAAACTCGAGTCTGATCTTACACCCGGATAAACTCGACTCTGATCTTGCACGCGGATAAACTCGACTCTGATCTTACACCCGGATAAACTGGACCCTGATCTTACACCCGGATAAACTCCACTCTGATCTTATACCCTTGATAAACTCGACTCTGATCTCACACCCGGATAAACTCGACTCTGATCTTATACCCGGATAAACTCGACTCTGATCTTATACCCTTGATAAACTTGGCTCTGATCTTATACCGGATAAACTCAGCTCTGATCTTATACCCGGATAAACTTGACTCTGATCTTACACCCGGATAAACTCGACTCTGATCTTATACCTGGATAAACTCGATTCTGATCTTACACCCGGAAAAACTCGACTCTGATCTTATTCCCGGAAAAATTCGACTCTGATCGTATTCCCGGATAAACTCGACTCTGATCTTATAACGGAAAAACTCGACTCTGATCTTATTCCTGGATAAACTCGGCTCTGATCTGATACCCTTGATAAACTCGGCTCTGATCTTATACCCGGAAAAAGTCGGCTCTGATCTTATACCCGGATAAACTCGGCTCTGATCTTACACCCGGATAAACTCGACTCTGATCTTATACACAGATAAACTCGACTCTGATCTTACACCCGGATGAACTCGACTCTGATCTTACACCCGGATAAACTGGACGCTGGTCTTACACCCGGATAAACTCGACCCTGATCTTATACCCGGATAAATTCGCCTCTGATCTTACACCCAGATACACTCGACTCTGATCTTATACCCGGATAAACTCGACACTGATCTTACAACCGGATAAGCTGGACGCTGATCTTATACCCAGATAAACTCGACTCTGATCTTATACCCGGATAAACTCGAGTCTGATCTTACACCCGGATAAACTCGACGCTGATCTTATACCCAGATAAACTCGACTCTGATCTTACACCCGGATAAACTCGACTCTGATCTTGCACGCGGATAAACTCGACTCTGATCTTACACCCGGATAAACTGGACCCTGATCTTACACCCGGATAAACTCGACTCTGATCTTATACCCTTGATAAACTCGACTCTGATCTCACACCCGGATAAACTCGACTCTGATCTTATACCCTTGATAAACTTGGCTCTGATCTTATACCGGATAAACTCAGCTCTGATCTTATACCCGGATAAACTTGACTCTGATCTTACACCCGGATAAACTCGACTCTGATCTTACACCTGGATAAACTCGACTCTGATCTTACACCCGGAAAAACTCGACTCTGATCTTATTCCCGGAAAAATTCGACTCTGATCTTATTCCCGGATAAACTCGACTCTGATCTTATAACGGAAAAACTCGACTCTGATCTTATTCCTGGATAAACTCGGCTCTGATCTGATACCCTTGATAAACTCGGCTCTGATCTTATACCCGGAAAAAGTCGGCTCTGATCTTATACCCGGATAAACTCGGCTCTGATCTGATACCCGGATAAACTCGGCTCTGATCTTACACCCGGATAAACTCGACTCTGATCTTATACCCTTGATAAACTCGACTCTGATCTCACACCCGGATACACTCGACTCTGATCTTACACCCGGATAAACTCGACTCTGATCTTATACACAGATAAACTCGACTCTGATCTCACACGCGGATACACTCGACTCTGATCTTACACCCGAATAAACTCGACTCTGATCTTACACCCGGATAAACTCGACCCTGATCTTATACCCGGATAAATTCGACTCTGATCTTACACCCGGATAAATTCGACGCTGATCTTACACCCGGATACACTCGACTCTGATCTAATACCCGGATAAACACGACTCTGATCTTACACCCGGATAAACTCGGCTCTGATCTTATACCCGGATAAACTCGACTCTGATCTCACACCCGGAAAAACTCGACTCTGATCTTACACCCGGATAAACTCGACGCTGGTCTTACACCCGGATAAACTCGACCCTGATCTTACACCCTGATAAACTCGACTCTCATCTTACACCCGGATAAACTCGACTCTGATCTTACACCCAGAAAAACTCGACTCTGATCTTATTCCCGGAAAAACTCGACTCTGATCTTATTCCCGGATAAACTCGACTCTGATCTTATAACGGAAAAACTCGACTCTGATCTTATTCCCGGATAAACTCAGCTCTGATCTTATACCTGGATAAACTCAGCTCTGATCTTACACACGGATGAACTCGACTCTGATCTTATACCTGGAAAAAGTCGGCTCTGATCTTATACCCGGATAAACTCGGCTCTGATCTGATACCCGGATAAACTCGGCTCTGATCTTACACCCGGATAAACTCGACTGTGATCTTACACCCGGATAAACTCGACTCTGATCTGATACCCGGATAAACTCAGCTCTGATCTTACACCGGGATAAACTCGACTCTGATCTTATACCCGGATAAACTCGGCTCTGATCTTATACCCGGATAAACTCGGCTCTGATCTTACACACGGATAAACTCGACTCTGATCTTATACACGGATAAACTCGACTCTGATCTTACACCCGGATAAACTGGACGCTGGTCTTACACCCGGATAAACTCAACCCTGATCTTATACCCGGATAAATTCGACTCTGATCTTACACCCGGATAAATTCGACGCTGATCTTACACCCGGATACACTCGACTCTGATCTAATACCCGGATAAACACGACTCTGATCTTACACCCGGATAAACTCGGCTCTGATCTCATACCCGGATAAACTCGACTCTGATCTCACACCCGGATAAACTCGACTCTGATCTTACACCCAGATAAACTGGACGCTGGTCTTACACCCGGATAAACTCGACCCTGATCTTATACCCGGATAAATTCGACTCTGATCTTACACCCGGATAAATTCGACGCTGATCTTACACCCGGATACACTCGACTCTGATCTAATACCCGGATAAACACGACTCTGATCTTACACCCGGATAAACTCGGCTCTGATCTTATACCCGGATAAACTCGACTCTGATCTCACACCCGGATAAACTCGACTCTGATCTTACACCCAGATAAACTCGACGCTGGTCTTACACCCGGATAAACTCGACCCTGATCTTACACCCGGATAAACTCGACTCTCATCTTACACCCGGATAAACTCGACGCTGATCTTACACCCGGATAAACTCGACTCTGATCTCACACCCGGATAAACTCGACTCTGATCTTACACCCGGATAAATTCGACGCTGATCTTATACCCAGTTAAACTCGGCTCTGATCTTATACCCGGGTAAACTCGACTCTGATCGTACACCCGGGTAAACTCGACTCTGATCTTATACCCGGTTAAACTCGGCTCTGATCTTACACCCGGATAAACTCGTATCTGGTCTTACACCCGGCTAAACTCGGCTCTGATCTTATACCCGGATAAACTCGACTCTGATCTTACACCCGGATAAATTTGACGCTGATCTTACACGCAGATAAACTCGACTCTGATCTTATACCCGGATAAACTCGACTCTGATCTTACACCCGGAAAAACTCGACTCTGATCGTATACCCGGATAAACTCGACTCTGATCTTATACCCGGATAAACTCGACTCTGATCTTACACCTGGATAAACTCGGCTCTGATCTTATACCCGGATAAACTCGACTCTGATCTTATACCCTTGATAAACTCGACTCTGAGCTTATAACGGATAAACTCAGCTCTGAACTTATACCCAGATTAACTTGACTCTGATCTTATACCCGGATAAACTCGACTCTGATCTCACACCCGGATAAACTCGACTCTGATCTTACACCCGGATAAATTCGACGCTGATCTTATACCCAGTTAAACTCGGCTCTGATCTTATACCCGGATAAACTCGACTCTGATCTTATACCCGGTTAAACTCGGCTCTGATCTTACACCCGGATAAACTCGACTCTGATCTTACACCCGGATAAATTTGACGCTGATCTTACACGCAGATAAACTCGACTCTGATCTTATACCCGGATAAACTCGACTCTGATCTTACACCCGGAAAAACTCGACTCTGATCGTATACCCGGATAAACTCGAGTCTGATCTTATACCCGGATAAACTCGACTCTGATCTTATACACGGATAAACTCGGCTCTGATCTTATACCCGGATAAACTTGACTCTGATCTTACACCCGGATAAACTCGACTCTGATCTTACACCCGGATAAACTTGACTCTGATCTTACAACTGGGTAAACTGGATTCTGATCTTACACCCGGATAAACTCGGCTCTGATCTTATACCCTTGATAAACTTGGCTATGATCTTATACCGGATAAACTCAGCTCTGATCTTATACCCAGATAAACTTGACTCTGATCTTATAACCGGATAAACTCGACTCTGATCTTATACCTGGATAAACTCGACTCTGATCTTGTACCTGCATAAACTCGACTCTGATCTTACACCCGGATAAACTCGACTCTGATCTTATACCCTTGATAAACTCGGCTCTGATCTTACACGCGGATAAACTCGACTCTGATCTTATTCCCGGATAAACTCGGCTCTGATCTTATACCCGGATAAACTCGGCTCTGATCTTACACACGGATGAACTCGACTCTGATCTTATTCCCTTGATAAACTCGGCTCTGATCTTACACCCGGATAAACACGACTCTGATCTTACACCCGGATAAACTCGACTCTGATCTTATACCCGGATATACTCGACTCTGATCTTATTCCCTTGATAAACTCGACTCTGATCTTATACCTGGATAAACTCGACTCTGATCTTGTACCTGGATAAACTCGACTCTGATCTTACACCCGGATAAACTCGACTCTGATCTTATACCCGGATAAACTCGACTCTGATCTTATACCCTTGATAAACTCGACGCTGTTCTTACACCCGGATAAACTTGACTGTGATATTATACCCGGGTAAACTCGACTCCGATCTTACACCCGGACAAACTCGACTCTGATCTTTTACCCAGTTAAACTCGGCTCTGATCTTACACAGGGATAAACGCGACTCTGATCTTACACCCGGATAAACTTGACGCTGATCTTACACGCGGATAAACTCGACTCTCATCTTATACCCAGATAAACTCAACTCTGATCTTACACCTGGATAAACTCGACGCTGATCTTACACCCGGATAAACTCGACTCTGATCTTATACCCGGATAAACTCGACTCTGATCTTAGACCTGGATAAAATCGGCTCTGATCTTATACCCGGATAAACTCGACTCTGATCTTATACCCTTGATAAACTCGACTCTGAGCTTATAACGGATAAACTCAGCTCTGCTCTTATACCCAGATTAACTTGACTCTGATCTTATACCCGGATAAACTCGACTCTGATCTCACACCCGGATAAACTCGACTCTGATCTTACACCCAGATAAATTCGACGCTGATCTTATACCCAGTTAAACTCGGCTCTGATCTTATACCCGGATAAACTCGACTCTGATCTTATACCCGGTTAAACTCGGCTCTGATCTTACACCCGGATAAACTCGACTCTGATCTTACACCCGGATAAATTTGACGCTGATCTTACACGCAGATAAACTCGACTCTGATCTTATGCCCGGATAAACTCGACTCTGATCTTACAACCGGAAAAACTCGACTCTGATCGTATACCCGGATAAACTCGAGTCTGATCTTATACCCGGATAAACTCGACTCTGATCTTACACCCGGATAAACTCGACTCTGATCTTACACCCGGATAAACTTGACTCTGATCTTACAACTGGGTAAACTGGATTCTGATCTTACACCCGGATAAACTCGGCTCTGATCTTATACCCTTGATAAACTTGGCTATGATCTTATACCGGATAAACTCAGCTCTGATCTTATACCCAGATAAACTTGACTCTGATCTTATAACCGGATAAACTCGACTCTGATCTTATACCTGGATAAACTCGACTCTGATCTTGTACCTGGATAAACTCGACTCTGATCTTACACCCGGATAAACTCGACTCTGATCTCATACCCTTGATAAACTCGGCTCTGATCTTACACCCGGATAAACTCGACTCTGATCTTATTCCCGGATAAACTCGGCTCTGATCTTATACCCGGATAAACTCGGCTCTGATCTTACACACGGATGAACTCGACTCTGATCTTATTCCCTTGATAAACTCGGCTCTGATCTTACACCCGGATAAACACGACTCTGATCTTACACCCGGATAAACTCGACTCTGATCTTATACCCGGATAAACTAGACTCTGATCTTATACCCGGATAAAGTCGGCTCTGATCTTACACCCGGATAAACTCGACTCTGATCTTACACCCGGATAACCTCGACTCTGATCTTATTCCCTTGATAAACTCGGCTCTGATCTTACACCCGGATAAACTCGACTCTGATCTTATACCCTTGATAAACTCGACGCTGTTCTTACACCCGGATAAACTTGACTGTGATATTATACCCGGGTAAACTCGACTCCGATCTTACACCCGGACAAACTCGACTCTGATCTTTTACCCAGTTAAACTTGGCTCTGATCTTACACAGGGATAAACGCGACTCTGATCTTGCACCCGGATAAACTTGACGCTGATCTTACACGCGGATAAACTCGACTCTCATCTTATACCCAGATAAACTCAACTCTGATCTTACACCTGGATAAACTCGACGCTGATCTTACACCCGGATAAACTCGACTCTGATCTTATACCCGGATAAACTCGACTCTGATCTTACACCTGGATAAACTCGGCTCTGATCTTATACCCGGATAAACTCGACTCTGATCTTATACCCTTGATAAACTCGACTCTGAGCTTATAACGGATAAACTCAGCTCTGATCTTATACCCAGATTAACTTGACTCTGATCTTATACCCGGATAAACTCGACTCTGATCTTATACCCGGATAAACTCGACTCTGATCTTACACCCGGAAAAACTCGACTCTGATCGTATACCCGGATAAACTCGAGTCTGATCTTATACCCGGATAAACTCGACTCTGATCTTACACCCGGATAAACTCGACTCTGATCTTACACCCGGATAAACTTGACTCTGATCTTACAACTGGGTAAACTGGATTCTGATCTTACACCCGGATAAACTCGGCTCTGATCTTATACCCTTGATAAACTTGGCTATGATCTTATACCGGATAAACTCAGCTCTGATCTTATACCCAGATAAACTTGACTCTGATCTTATAACCGGATAAACTCGACTCTGATCTTATACCCTTGATAAACTTGGCTATGATCTTATACCGGATAAACTCAGCTCTGATCTTATACCCAGATAAACTTGACTCTGATCTTATAACCGGATAAACTCGACTCTGATCTTAGACCTGGATAAAATCGGCTCTGATCTTATACCCGGATAAACTCGACTCTGATCTTATACCCTTGATAAACTCGACTCTGAGCTTATAACGGATAAACTCAGCTCTGCTCTTATACCCAGATTAACTTGACTCTGATCTTATACCCGGATAAACTCGACTCTGATCTCACACCCGGATAAACTCGACTCTGATCTTACACCCAGATAAATTCGACGCTGATCTTATACCCAGTTAAACTCGGCTCTGATCTTATACCCGGATAAACTCGACTCTGATCTTATACCCGGTTAAACTCGGCTCTGATCTTACACCCGGATAAACTCGACTCTGATCTTACACCCGGATAAATTTGACGCTGATCTTACACGCAGATAAACTCGACTCTGATCTTATACCCGGATAAACTCGACTCTGATCTTACACCCGGAAAAACTCGACTCTGATCGTATACCCGGATAAACTCGAGTCTGATCTTATACCCGGATAAACTCGACTCTGATCTTACACCCGGATAAACTCGACTCTGATCTTACACCCGGATAAACTTGACTCTGATCTTACAACTGGGTAAACTGGATTCTGATCTTACACCCGGATAAACTCGGCTCTGATCTTATACCCTTGATAAACTTGGCTATGATCTTATACCGGATAAACTCAGCTCTGATCTTATACCCAGATAAACTTGACTCTGATCTTATAACCGGATAAACTCGACTCTGATCTTATACCTGGATAAACTCGACTCTGATCTTGTACCTGGATAAACTCGACTCTGATCTTACACCCGGATAAACTCGACTCTGATCTCATACCCTTGATAAACTCGGCTCTGATCTTACACCCGGATAAACTGGACCCTGATCTTACACCCGGATAAACTCGACTCTGATCTTATACCCTTGATAAACTCGACTCTGATCTCACACCCGGATAAACTCGACTCTGATCTTATACCCTTGATAAACTTGGCTCTGATCTTATACCGGATAAACTCAGCTCTGATCTTATACCCGGATAAACTTGACTCTGATCTTACACCCGGATAAACTCGACTCTGATCTTACACCTGGATAAACTCGACTCTGATCTTACACCCGGAAAAACTCGACTCTGATCTTATTCCCGGAAAAATTCGACTCTGATCTTATTCCCGGATAAACTCGACTCTGATCTTATAACGGAAAAACTCGACTCTGATCTTATTCCTGGATAAACTCGGCTCTGATCTGATACCCTTGATAAACTCGGCTCTGATCTTATACCCGGAAAAAGTCGGCTCTGATCTTATACCCGGATAAACTCGGCTCTGATCTGATACCCGGATAAACTCGGCTCTGATCTTACACCCGGATAAACTCGACTCTGATCTTATACCCTTGATAAACTCGACTCTGATCTCACACCCGGATACACTCGACTCTGATCTTACACCCGGATAAACTCGACTCTGATCTTATACACAGATAAACTCGACTCTGATCTCACACGCGGATACACTCGACTCTGATCTTACACCCGAATAAACTCGACTCTGATCTTACACCCGGATAAACTCGACCCTGATCTTATACCCGGATAAATTCGACTCTGATCTTACACCCGGATAAATTCGACGCTGATCTTACACCCGGATACACTCGACTCTGATCTAATACCCGGATAAACACGACTCTGATCTTACACCCGGATAAACTCGGCTCTGATCTTATACCCGGATAAACTCGACTCTGATCTCACACCCGGAAAAACTCGACTCTGATCTTACACCCGGATAAACTCGACGCTGGTCTTACACCCGGATAAACTCGACCCTGATCTTACACCCTGATAAACTCGACTCTCATCTTACACCCGGATAAACTCGACTCTGATCTTACACCCAGAAAAACTCGACTCTGATCTTATTCCCGGAAAAACTCGACTCTGATCTTATTCCCGGATAAACTCGACTCTGATCTTATAACGGAAAAACTCGACTCTGATCTTATTCCCGGATAAACTCAGCTCTGATCTTATACCTGGATAAACTCAGCTCTGATCTTACACACGGATGAACTCGACTCTGATCTTATACCTGGAAAAAGTCGGCTCTGATCTTATACCCGGATAAACTCGGCTCTGATCTGATACCCGGATAAACTCGGCTCTGATCTTACACCCGGATAAACTCGACTGTGATCTTACACCCGGATAAACTCGACTCTGATCTGATACCCGGATAAACTCAGCTCTGATCTTACACCGGGATAAACTCGACTCTGATCTTATACCCGGATAAACTCGGCTCTGATCTTATACCCGGATAAACTCGGCTCTGATCTTACACACGGATAAACTCGACTCTGATCTTATACACGGATAAACTCGACTCTGATCTTACACCCGGATAAACTGGACGCTGGTCTTACACCCGGATAAACTCAACCCTGATCTTATACCCGGATAAATTCGACTCTGATCTTACACCCGGATAAATTCGACGCTGATCTTACACCCGGATACACTCGACTCTGATCTAATACCCGGATAAACACGACTCTGATCTTACACCCGGATAAACTCGGCTCTGATCTCATACCCGGATAAACTCGACTCTGATCTCACACCCGGATAAACTCGACTCTGATCTTACACCCAGATAAACTGGACGCTGGTCTTACACCCGGATAAACTCGACCCTGATCTTATACCCGGATAAATTCGACTCTGATCTTACACCCGGATAAATTCGACGCTGATCTTACACCCGGATACACTCGACTCTGATCTAATACCCGGATAAACACGACTCTGATCTTACACCCGGATAAACTCGGCTCTGATCTTATACCCGGATAAACTCGACTCTGATCTCACACCCGGATAAACTCGACTCTGATCTTACACCCAGATAAACTCGACGCTGGTCTTACACCCGGATAAACTCGACCCTGATCTTACACCCGGATAAACTCGACTCTCATCTTACACCCGGATAAACTCGACGCTGATCTTACACCCGGATAAACTCGACTCTGATCTCACACCCGGATAAACTCGACTCTGATCTTACACCCGGATAAATTCGACGCTGATCTTATACCCAGTTAAACTCGGCTCTGATCTTATACCCGGGTAAACTCGACTCTGATCGTACACCCGGGTAAACTCGACTCTGATCTTATACCCGGTTAAACTCGGCTCTGATCTTACACCCGGATAAACTCGTATCTGGTCTTACACCCGGCTAAACTCGGCTCTGATCTTATACCCGGATAAACTCGACTCTGATCTTACACCCGGATAAATTTGACGCTGATCTTACACGCAGATAAACTCGACTCTGATCTTATACCCGGATAAACTCGACTCTGATCTTACACCCGGAAAAACTCGACTCTGATCGTATACCCGGATAAACTCGACTCTGATCTTATACCCGGATAAACTCGACTCTGATCTTACACCTGGATAAACTCGGCTCTGATCTTATACCCGGATAAACTCGACTCTGATCTTATACCCTTGATAAACTCGACTCTGAGCTTATAACGGATAAACTCAGCTCTGAACTTATACCCAGATTAACTTGACTCTGATCTTATACCCGGATAAACTCGACTCTGATCTCACACCCGGATAAACTCGACTCTGATCTTACACCCGGATAAATTCGACGCTGATCTTATACCCAGTTAAACTCGGCTCTGATCTTATACCCGGATAAACTCGACTCTGATCTTATACCCGGTTAAACTCGGCTCTGATCTTACACCCGGATAAACTCGACTCTGATCTTACACCCGGATAAATTTGACGCTGATCTTACACGCAGATAAACTCGACTCTGATCTTATACCCGGATAAACTCGACTCTGATCTTACACCCGGAAAAACTCGACTCTGATCGTATACCCGGATAAACTCGAGTCTGATCTTATACCCGGATAAACTCGACTCTGATCTTATACACGGATAAACTCGGCTCTGATCTTATACCCGGATAAACTTGACTCTGATCTTACACCCGGATAAACTCGACTCTGATCTTACACCCGGATAAACTTGACTCTGATCTTACAACTGGGTAAACTGGATTCTGATCTTACACCCGGATAAACTCGGCTCTGATCTTATACCCTTGATAAACTTGGCTATGATCTTATACCGGATAAACTCAGCTCTGATCTTATACCCAGATAAACTTGACTCTGATCTTATAACCGGATAAACTCGACTCTGATCTTATACCTGGATAAACTCGACTCTGATCTTGTACCTGCATAAACTCGACTCTGATCTTACACCCGGATAAACTCGACTCTGATCTTATACCCTTGATAAACTCGGCTCTGATCTTACACGCGGATAAACTCGACTCTGATCTTATTCCCGGATAAACTCGGCTCTGATCTTATACCCGGATAAACTCGGCTCTGATCTTACACACGGATGAACTCGACTCTGATCTTATTCCCTTGATAAACTCGGCTCTGATCTTACACCCGGATAAACACGACTCTGATCTTACACCCGGATAAACTCGACTCTGATCTTATACCCGGATATACTCGACTCTGATCTTATTCCCTTGATAAACTCGACTCTGATCTTATACCTGGATAAACTCGACTCTGATCTTGTACCTGGATAAACTCGACTCTGATCTTACACCCGGATAAACTCGACTCTGATCTTATACCCGGATAAACTCGACTCTGATCTTATACCCTTGATAAACTCGACGCTGTTCTTACACCCGGATAAACTTGACTGTGATATTATACCCGGGTAAACTCGACTCCGATCTTACACCCGGACAAACTCGACTCTGATCTTTTACCCAGTTAAACTCGGCTCTGATCTTACACAGGGATAAACGCGACTCTGATCTTACACCCGGATAAACTTGACGCTGATCTTACACGCGGATAAACTCGACTCTCATCTTATACCCAGATAAACTCAACTCTGATCTTACACCTGGATAAACTCGACGCTGATCTTACACCCGGATAAACTCGACTCTGATCTTATACCCGGATAAACTCGACTCTGATCTTAGACCTGGATAAAATCGGCTCTGATCTTATACCCGGATAAACTCGACTCTGATCTTATACCCTTGATAAACTCGACTCTGAGCTTATAACGGATAAACTCAGCTCTGCTCTTATACCCAGATTAACTTGACTCTGATCTTATACCCGGATAAACTCGACTCTGATCTCACACCCGGATAAACTCGACTCTGATCTTACACCCAGATAAATTCGACGCTGATCTTATACCCAGTTAAACTCGGCTCTGATCTTATACCCGGATAAACTCGACTCTGATCTTATACCCGGTTAAACTCGGCTCTGATCTTACACCCGGATAAACTCGACTCTGATCTTACACCCGGATAAATTTGACGCTGATCTTACACGCAGATAAACTCGACTCTGATCTTATGCCCGGATAAACTCGACTCTGATCTTACACCCGGAAAAACTCGACTCTGATCGTATACCCGGATAAACTCGAGTCTGATCTTATACCCGGATAAACTCGACTCTGATCTTACACCCGGATAAACTCGACTCTGATCTTACACCCGGATAAACTTGACTCTGATCTTACAACTGGGTAAACTGGATTCTGATCTTACACCCGGATAAACTCGGCTCTGATCTTATACCCTTGATAAACTTGGCTATGATCTTATACCGGATAAACTCAGCTCTGATCTTATACCCAGATAAACTTGACTCTGATCTTATAACCGGATAAACTCGACTCTGATCTTATACCTGGATAAACTCGACTCTGATCTTGTACCTGGATAAACTCGACTCTGATCTTACACCCGGATAAACTCGACTCTGATCTCATACCCTTGATAAACTCGGCTCTGATCTTACACCCGGATAAACTCGACTCTGATCTTATTCCCGGATAAACTCGGCTCTGATCTTATACCCGGATAAACTCGGCTCTGATCTTACACACGGATGAACTCGACTCTGATCTTATTCCCTTGATAAACTCGGCTCTGATCTTACACCCGGATAAACACGACTCTGATCTTACACCCGGATAAACTCGACTCTGATCTTATACCCGGATAAACTAGACTCTGATCTTATACCCGGATAAAGTCGGCTCTGATCTTACACCCGGATAAACTCGACTCTGATCTTACACCCGGATAACCTCGACTCTGATCTTATTCCCTTGATAAACTCGGCTCTGATCTTACACCCGGATAAACTCGACTCTGATCTTATACCCTTGATAAACTCGACGCTGTTCTTACACCCGGATAAACTTGACTGTGATATTATACCCGGGTAAACTCGACTCCGATCTTACACCCGGACAAACTCGACTCTGATCTTTTACCCAGTTAAACTTGGCTCTGATCTTACACAGGGATAAACGCGACTCTGATCTTGCACCCGGATAAACTTGACGCTGATCTTACACGCGGATAAACTCGACTCTCATCTTATACCCAGATAAACTCAACTCTGATCTTACACCTGGATAAACTCGACGCTGATCTTACACCCGGATAAACTCGACTCTGATCTTATACCCGGATAAACTCGACTCTGATCTTACACCTGGATAAACTCGGCTCTGATCTTATACCCGGATAAACTCGACTCTGATCTTATACCCTTGATAAACTCGACTCTGAGCTTATAACGGATAAACTCAGCTCTGATCTTATACCCAGATTAACTTGACTCTGATCTTATACCCGGATAAACTCGACTCTGATCTTATACCCGGATAAACTCGACTCTGATCTTACACCCGGAAAAACTCGACTCTGATCGTATACCCGGATAAACTCGAGTCTGATCTTATACCCGGATAAACTCGACTCTGATCTTACACCCGGATAAACTCGACTCTGATCTTACACCCGGATAAACTTGACTCTGATCTTACAACTGGGTAAACTGGATTCTGATCTTACACCCGGATAAACTCGGCTCTGATCTTATACCCTTGATAAACTTGGCTATGATCTTATACCGGATAAACTCAGCTCTGATCTTATACCCAGATAAACTTGACTCTGATCTTATAACCGGATAAACTCGACTCTGATCTTATACCCTTGATAAACTTGGCTATGATCTTATACCGGATAAACTCAGCTCTGATCTTATACCCAGATAAACTTGACTCTGATCTTATAACCGGATAAACTCGACTCTGATCTTAGACCTGGATAAAATCGGCTCTGATCTTATACCCGGATAAACTCGACTCTGATCTTATACCCTTGATAAACTCGACTCTGAGCTTATAACGGATAAACTCAGCTCTGCTCTTATACCCAGATTAACTTGACTCTGATCTTATACCCGGATAAACTCGACTCTGATCTCACACCCGGATAAACTCGACTCTGATCTTACACCCAGATAAATTCGACGCTGATCTTATACCCAGTTAAACTCGGCTCTGATCTTATACCCGGATAAACTCGACTCTGATCTTATACCCGGTTAAACTCGGCTCTGATCTTACACCCGGATAAACTCGACTCTGATCTTACACCCGGATAAATTTGACGCTGATCTTACACGCAGATAAACTCGGCTCTGATCTTACACCCGGATAAACTCGACTGTGATCTTACACCCGGATAAACTCGACTCTGATCTGATACCCGGATAAACTCAGCTCTGATCTTACACCGGGATAAACTCGACTCTGATCTTATACCCGGATAAACTCGGCTCTGATCTTATACCCGGATAAACTCGGCTCTGATCTTACACACGGATAAACTCGACTCTGATCTTATACACGGATAAACTCGACTCTGATCTTACACCCGGATAAACTGGACGCTGGTCTTACACCCGGATAAACTCAACCCTGATCTTATACCCGGATAAATTCGACTCTGATCTTACACCCGGATAAATTCGACGCTGATCTTACACCCGGATACACTCGACTCTGATCTAATACCCGGATAAACACGACTCTGATCTTACACCCGGATAAACTCGGCTCTGATCTCATACCCGGATAAACTCGACTCTGATCTCACACCCGGTTAAACTCGACTCTGATCTTACACCCAGATAAACTGGACGCTGGTCTTACACCCGGATAAACTCGACCCTGATCTTATACCCGGATAAATTCGACTCTGATCTTACACCCGGATAAATTCGACGCTGATCTTACACCCGGATACACTCGACTCTGATCTAATACCCGGATAAACACGACTCTGATCTTACACCCGGATAAACTCGGCTCTGATCTTATACCCGGATAAACTCGACTCTGATCTCACACCCGGATAAACTCGACTCTGATCTTACACCCAGATAAACTCGACGCTGGTCTTACACCCGGATAAACTCGACCCTGATCTTACACCCGGATAAACTCGACTCTCATCTTACACCCGGATAAACTCGACGCTGATCTTACACCCGGATAAACTCGACTCTGATCTCACACCCGGATAAACTCGACTCTGATCTTACACCCGGATAAATTCGACGCTGATCTTATACCCAGTTAAACTCGGCTCTGATCTTATACCCGGGTAAACTCGACTCTGATCGTACACCCGGGTAAACTCGACTCTGATCTTATACCCGGTTAAACTCGGCTCTGATCTTACACCCGGATAAACTCGTATCTGGTCTTACACCCGGCTAAACTCGGCTCTGATCTTATACCCGGATAAACTCGACTCTGATCTTACACCCGGATAAATTTGACGCTGATCTTACACGCAGATAAACTCGACTCTGATCTTATACCCGGATAAACTCGACTCTGATCTTACACCCGGAAAAACTCGACTCTGATCGTATACCCGGATAAACTCGACTCTGATCTTATACCCGGATAAACTCGACTCTGATCTTACACCTGGATAAACTCGGCTCTGATCTTATACCCGGATAAACTCGACTCTGATCTTATACCCTTGATAAACTCGACTCTGAGCTTATAACGGATAAACTCAGCTCTGAACTTATACCCAGATTAACTTGACTCTGATCTTATACCCGGATAAACTCGACTCTGATCTCACACCCGGATAAACTCGACTCTGATCTTACACCCGGATAAATTCGACGCTGATCTTATACCCAGTTAAACTCGGCTCTGATCTTATACCCGGATAAACTCGACTCTGATCTTATACCCGGTTAAACTCGGCTCTGATCTTACACCCGGATAAACTCGACTCTGATCTTACACCCGGATAAATTTGACGCTGATCTTACACGCAGATAAACTCGACTCTGATCTTATACCCGGATAAACTCGACTCTGATCTTACACCCGGAAAAACTCGACTCTGATCGTATACCCGGATAAACTCGAGTCTGATCTTATACCCGGATAAACTCGACTCTGATCTTATACACGGATAAACTCGGCTCTGATCTTATACCCGGATAAACTTGACTCTGATCTTACACCCGGATAAACTCGACTCTGATCTTACACCCGGATAAACTTGACTCTGATCTTACAACTGGGTAAACTGGATTCTGATCTTACACCCGGATAAACTCGGCTCTGATCTTATACCCTTGATAAACTTGGCTATGATCTTATACCGGATAAACTCAGCTCTGATCTTATACCCAGATAAACTTGACTCTGATCTTATAACCGGATAAACTCGACTCTGATCTTATACCTGGATAAACTCGACTCTGATCTTGTACCTGCATAAACTCGACTCTGATCTTACACCCGGATAAACTCGACTCTGATCTTATACCCTTGATAAACTCGGCTCTGATCTTACACGCGGATAAACTCGACTCTGATCTTATTCCCGGATAAACTCGGCTCTGATCTTATACCCGGATAAACTCGGCTCTGATCTTACACACGGATGAACTCGACTCTGATCTTATTCCCTTGATAAACTCGGCTCTGATCTTACACCCGGATAAACACGACTCTGATCTTACACCCGGATAAACTCGACTCTGATCTTATACCCGGATATACTCGACTCTGATCTTATTCCCTTGATAAACTCGACTCTGATCTTATACCTGGATAAACTCGACTCTGATCTTGTACCTGGATAAACTCGACTCTGATCTTACACCCGGATAAACTCGACTCTGATCTTATACCCGGATAAACTCGACTCTGATCTTATACCCTTGATAAACTCGACGCTGTTCTTACACCCGGATAAACTTGACTGTGATATTATACCCGGGTAAACTCGACTCCGATCTTACACCCGGACAAACTCGACTCTGATCTTTTACCCAGTTAAACTCGGCTCTGATCTTACACAGGGATAAACGCGACTCTGATCTTACACCCGGATAAACTTGACGCTGATCTTACACGCGGATAAACTCGACTCTCATCTTATACCCAGATAAACTCAACTCTGATCTTACACCTGGATAAACTCGACGCTGATCTTACACCCGGATAAACTCGACTCTGATCTTATACCCGGATAAACTCGACTCTGATCTTAGACCTGGATAAAATCGGCTCTGATCTTATACCCGGATAAACTCGACTCTGATCTTATACCCTTGATAAACTCGACTCTGAGCTTATAACGGATAAACTCAGCTCTGCTCTTATACCCAGATTAACTTGACTCTGATCTTATACCCGGATAAACTCGACTCTGATCTCACACCCGGATAAACTCGACTCTGATCTTACACCCAGATAAATTCGACGCTGATCTTATACCCAGTTAAACTCGGCTCTGATCTTATACCCGGATAAACTCGACTCTGATCTTATACCCGGTTAAACTCGGCTCTGATCTTACACCCGGATAAACTCGACTCTGATCTTACACCCGGATAAATTTGACGCTGATCTTACACGCAGATAAACTCGACTCTGATCTTATGCCCGGATAAACTCGACTCTGATCTTACACCCGGAAAAACTCGACTCTGATCGTATACCCGGATAAACTCGAGTCTGATCTTATACCCGGATAAACTCGACTCTGATCTTACACCCGGATAAACTCGACTCTGATCTTACACCCGGATAAACTTGACTCTGATCTTACAACTGGGTAAACTGGATTCTGATCTTACACCCGGATAAACTCGGCTCTGATCTTATACCCTTGATAAACTTGGCTATGATCTTATACCGGATAAACTCAGCTCTGATCTTATACCCAGATAAACTTGACTCTGATCTTATAACCGGATAAACTCGACTCTGATCTTATACCTGGATAAACTCGACTCTGATCTTGTACCTGGATAAACTCGACTCTGATCTTACACCCGGATAAACTCGACTCTGATCTCATACCCTTGATAAACTCGGCTCTGATCTTACACCCGGATAAACTCGACTCTGATCTTATTCCCGGATAAACTCGGCTCTGATCTTATACCCGGATAAACTCGGCTCTGATCTTACACACGGATGAACTCGACTCTGATCTTATTCCCTTGATAAACTCGGCTCTGATCTTACACCCGGATAAACACGACTCTGATCTTACACCCGGATAAACTCGACTCTGATCTTATACCCGGATAAACTAGACTCTGATCTTATACCCGGATAAAGTCGGCTCTGATCTTACACCCGGATAAACTCGACTCTGATCTTACACCCGGATAACCTCGACTCTGATCTTATTCCCTTGATAAACTCGGCTCTGATCTTACACCCGGATAAACTCGACTCTGATCTTATACCCTTGATAAACTCGACGCTGTTCTTACACCCGGATAAACTTGACTGTGATATTATACCCGGGTAAACTCGACTCCGATCTTACACCCGGACAAACTCGACTCTGATCTTTTACCCAGTTAAACTTGGCTCTGATCTTACACAGGGATAAACGCGACTCTGATCTTGCACCCGGATAAACTTGACGCTGATCTTACACGCGGATAAACTCGACTCTCATCTTATACCCAGATAAACTCAACTCTGATCTTACACCTGGATAAACTCGACGCTGATCTTACACCCGGATAAACTCGACTCTGATCTTATACCCGGATAAACTCGACTCTGATCTTACACCTGGATAAACTCGGCTCTGATCTTATACCCGGATAAACTCGACTCTGATCTTATACCCTTGATAAACTCGACTCTGAGCTTATAACGGATAAACTCAGCTCTGATCTTATACCCAGATTAACTTGACTCTGATCTTATACCCGGATAAACTCGACTCTGATCTTATACCCGGATAAACTCGACTCTGATCTTACACCCGGAAAAACTCGACTCTGATCGTATACCCGGATAAACTCGAGTCTGATCTTATACCCGGATAAACTCGACTCTGATCTTACACCCGGATAAACTCGACTCTGATCTTACACCCGGATAAACTTGACTCTGATCTTACAACTGGGTAAACTGGATTCTGATCTTACACCCGGATAAACTCGGCTCTGATCTTATACCCTTGATAAACTTGGCTATGATCTTATACCGGATAAACTCAGCTCTGATCTTATACCCAGATAAACTTGACTCTGATCTTATAACCGGATAAACTCGACTCTGATCTTATACCCTTGATAAACTTGGCTATGATCTTATACCGGATAAACTCAGCTCTGATCTTATACCCAGATAAACTTGACTCTGATCTTATAACCGGATAAACTCGACTCTGATCTTAGACCTGGATAAAATCGGCTCTGATCTTATACCCGGATAAACTCGACTCTGATCTTATACCCTTGATAAACTCGACTCTGAGCTTATAACGGATAAACTCAGCTCTGCTCTTATACCCAGATTAACTTGACTCTGATCTTATACCCGGATAAACTCGACTCTGATCTCACACCCGGATAAACTCGACTCTGATCTTACACCCAGATAAATTCGACGCTGATCTTATACCCAGTTAAACTCGGCTCTGATCTTATACCCGGATAAACTCGACTCTGATCTTATACCCGGTTAAACTCGGCTCTGATCTTACACCCGGATAAACTCGACTCTGATCTTACACCCGGATAAATTTGACGCTGATCTTACACGCAGATAAACTCGACTCTGATCTTATACCCGGATAAACTCGACTCTGATCTTACACCCGGAAAAACTCGACTCTGATCGTATACCCGGATAAACTCGAGTCTGATCTTATACCCGGATAAACTCGACTCTGATCTTACACCCGGATAAACTCGACTCTGATCTTACACCCGGATAAACTTGACTCTGATCTTACAACTGGGTAAACTGGATTCTGATCTTACACCCGGATAAACTCGGCTCTGATCTTATACCCTTGATAAACTTGGCTATGATCTTATACCGGATAAACTCAGCTCTGATCTTATACCCAGATAAACTTGACTCTGATCTTATAACCGGATAAACTCGACTCTGATCTTATACCTGGATAAACTCGACTCTGATCTTGTACCTGGATAAACTCGACTCTGATCTTACACCCGGATAAACTCGACTCTGATCTCATACCCTTGATAAACTCGGCTCTGATCTTACACCCGGATAAACTCGACTCTGATCTTATTCCCGGATAAACTCGGCTCTGATCTTATACCCGGATAAACTCGGCTCTGATCTTACACACGGATGAACTCGACTCTGATCTTATTCCCTTGATAAACTCGGCTCTGATCTTACACCCGGATAAACACGACTCTGATCTTACACCCGGATAAACTCGACTCTGATCTTATACCCGGATAAACTCGACTCTGATCTTATACCCGGATAAAGTCGGCTCTGATCTTACACCCGGATAAACTCGACTCTGATCTTACACCCGGATAACCTCGACTCTGATCTTATTCCCTTGATAAACTCGGCTCTGATCTTACACCCGGATAAACTCGACTCTGATCTTATACCCTTGATAAACTCGACGCTGTTCTTACACCCGGATAAACTTGACTGTGATATTATACCCGGGTAAACTCGACTCCGATCTTACACCCGGACAAACTCGACTCTGATCTTTTACCCAGTTAAACTTGGCTCTGATCTTACACAGGGATAAACGCGACTCTGATCTTGCACCCGGATAAACTTGACGCTGATCTTACACGCGGATAAACTCGACTCTCATCTTATACCCAGATAAACTCAACTCTGATCTTACACCTGGATAAACTCGACGCTGATCTTACACCCGGATAAACTCGACTCTGATCTTATACCCGGATAAACTCGACTCTGATCTTACACCTGGATAAACTCGGCTCTGATCTTATACCCGGATAAACTCGACTCTGATCTTATACCCTTGATAAACTCGACTCTGAGCTTATAACGGATAAACTCAGCTCTGATCTTATACCCAGATTAACTTGACTCTGATCTTATACCCGGATAAACTCGACTCTGATCTTATACCCGGATAAACTCGACTCTGATCTTACACCCGGAAAAACTCGACTCTGATCGTATACCCGGATAAACTCGAGTCTGATCTTATACCCGGATAAACTCGACTCTGATCTTACACCCGGATAAACTCGACTCTGATCTTACACCCGGATAAACTTGACTCTGATCTTACAACTGGGTAAACTGGATTCTGATCTTACACCCGGATAAACTCGGCTCTGATCTTATACCCTTGATAAACTTGGCTATGATCTTATACCGGATAAACTCAGCTCTGATCTTATACCCAGATAAACTTGACTCTGATCTTATAACCGGATAAACTCGACTCTGATCTTATACCTGGATAAACTCGACTCTGATCTTGTACCTGGATAAACTCGACTCTGATCTTACACCCGGATAAACTCGACTCTGATCTTATACCCTTGATAAACTCGGCTCTGATCTTACACCCGGATAAACTCGACTCTGATCTTATTCCCGGATAAACTCGGCTCTGATCTTATACCCGGATAAACTCGGCTCTGATCTTACACACGGATGAACTCGACTCTGATCTTATTCCCTTGATAAACTCGGCTCTGATCTTACACCCGGATAAACACGACTCTGATCTTACACCCGGATAAACTCGACTCTGATCTTATACCCGGATAAACTCGACTCTGATCTTATACCCGGATAAAGTCGGCTCTGATCTTACACCCGGATAAACTCGACTCTGATCTTACACCCGGATAACCTCGACTCTGATCTTATTCCCTTGATAAACTCGGCTCTGATCTTATACCTGGATAAAGTCGGCTCTGATCTTAGACCCGGATAAACTCGAATCTGATCTTATTCCCGGATAAACTCGACTCTGATCTTATACCCAGATAAACTCGGCTCTGATCTTACACCCGGATAAGCTCGACTCTGATCTTATACACAGATAAACTCGACACTCATCTTACACCCGGATAAACTGGACGCTGGTCTTACACCCGGATAAACTCGACCCTGATCTTATACCCGGATAAATTCGACTCTGATCTTACACCCGGATACACTCGACTCTGATCTAATGCCCGGATTATCTCGACTCTGATCTTACACCCGGATAAACTCGGCTCTGATCTTATACCCGGATAAACTCGACTCTGATCTTACACCCGGTTAAACTCGACGCTGGTCTTACACCCGGATAAACTCGACCCTGATCTTACACCCGGATAAACTTGACTCTGATATTATATCCGGGTATACGCGACTCTGATCTTACACCCGGATAAACTCCACTCTGATCTTATACCCGGTTAAACTCGACTCTGATCTTATACCCGGATAAGCTCGACTCTGATCTTACACCCAGATAAGCTCGACGCTGATCTTATACCCAGATAAACTCGACTCTGATCTTATACCCGGATAAACTCGAGTCTGATCTTACACCCGGATAAACTCCACTCTGATCTTATACCCGGTTAAACTCGACTCTGATCTTATACCCGGATAAACTCGACTCTGATCTTACACCCAGATAAGCTCGACGCTGATCTTATACCCAGATAAACTCGACTCTGATCTTATACCCGGATAAACTCGAGTCTGATCTTACACGCGGATAAACTCGACTCTGATCTTACACCCGGATAAACTGGACCCTGATGTTACACCCGGATAAACTCGACACTGATCTTATACCCAGATAAACTCGACTCTGATCTTATACCCTTGATAAACTTGGCTCTGATCTTATACCGGATAAACTCAGCTCTGATCTCACACCCGGATAAACTCGACTCTGATCTTATACCCGGATAAACTCGACTCTGATCTTATACCCTTGATAAACTTGGCTCTGATCTTATACCGGATAAACTCAGCTCTGATCTTATACCCGGATAAACTTGCCTCTGATCTTACACCCGGGTAAACTCGACTCTGATCTTATTCCCGTAAAAATTCGACTCTGATCTTATTCCCGGATAAACTCGACTCTGATCTTATAACGGAAAAACTCGACTCTGATCTTATTCCTGGATAAACTCGGCTCTGATCTGATACCCTTGATAAACTCGGCTCTGATCTTATACCCGGAAAAAGTCGGCTCTGATCTTATACCCGGATAAACTCGGCTCTGATCTGTTACCCGGATAAACTCGGCTCTGATCTTACACCCGGATAAACTCGACTCTGATCTTATACCCGGATAAACTCGGCTCTGATCTTATACCCGGATAAATTCGACTCTGATCTTACACCCGGATAAATTCGACGCTGATCTTACACCCGGATACACTCGACTCTGATCTCACACCCGGATAAACTCGACTCTGATCGTACACCCGGATAAACTCGACGCTGGTCTTACACCCGGATAAAGTCGACCCTGATCTTACACCCGGATAAACTCGATGCTGATCTTACACCCGGATAAACTCGATGCTGATCTTACACCCGGATAAACTTGACTGTGATATTATACCCGGGTAAACTCGACTCTGATCTTACACCCGGATAAACTCGACTCTGATCTTTTACCCAGTTAAACTCGGCTCTGATCTTACACAGGGATAAACGCGACTCTGATCTTACACCCGGATAAACTTGAAGCTGATCTTACACCCGGATAAACTCGACTCTCATCTTATACCCGGATAAACTCAACTCTGATCTTACACCCGGATAAACTCGACGCTGATCTTACACCCGGATAAACTCGACTCTGATATTATACCCGGATAAACTCGACTCTGATCTTACACACGGATAAGCTCGACGCTGATCTTATACCCAGATAAACTCGACTCTGATCTTATACCCGGATAAATTCGAGTCTGATCTTACACCCGGATAAACTCGACGCTGATCTTATACCCAGATAAACTCGACTCTGATCTTACACCCGGATAAACTCGACTCTGATCTTACACGCGGATAAACTCGACTCTGATCTCATACCCGGATAAACTCGACTCTGATCTTATACCCGGATAAACTCGACTCTGATCTTATACCCTTGATAAACTTGGCTCTGATCTTATACCGGATAAACTCAGCTCTGATCTTATACCCGGATAAACTTGACTCTGATCTTACACCCGGGTAAACTCGACTCTGATCTTATACCTGGATAAACTCGACTCTGATCTTACACCCGGAAAAACTCGACTCTGATCGTATTCCCGGAAAAATTCGACTCTGATCTTATTCCCGGATAAACTCGACTCTGATCTTATAACAGAAAAACTCGACTCTGATCTTATTCCTGGATAAACTCGGCTCTGATCTGATACCCTTGATAAACTCGGCTCTGATCTTAAACCCGGATAAACTCGGCTCTGATCTTATACCCGGATAAACTCGGCTCTGATCTTACACCCGGATAAACTCGACTCTGATCTTATACCCGGATAAACTCGACTCTGATCTTACACCCGGATAAACTGGACGCTGGTCTTACACCCGGATAAACTCGACCCTGATCTTATACCCGTATAAATTCGACTCTGATCTTACACCCGGATAAATTCGACGCTGATCTTACACCCGGATACACTCGACTCTGATCTAATACCCGGATAAACACGACTCTGATCTTACACCCGGATAAACTCGGCTCTGATCTTATACCCGGATAAACTCGACTCTGATCTCACACCCGGATAAACTCGACTCTGATCTTACACCCGGATAAACTCGACGCTGGTCTTACACCCGGATAAACTCGACCCTGATCTTACACCCGGATAAACTCGACTCTCATCTTACACCCGGATAAACTCGATGCTGATCTTACACCCGGATAAACTCAACTCTGATCTTATACCCGGATAAACTCGACTCTGATCTTACACCCGGAAAAACTCGACTCTGATCATATACCCGGATAAACTCGAGTCTGATCTTATACCCGGATAAACTCGACTCTGATCTTATACACGGATAAACTCGGCTCTGATCTTATACCCGGATAAACTTGACTCTGATCTTACACCCGGATAAACTCGACTCTGATCTTACACCCGGATAAACTTGACTCTGATCTTACAACTGGGTAAACTGGATTCTGATCTTACACCCGGATAAACTCGGCTCTGATCTTATACCCTTGATAAACTTGGCTATGATCTTATACCGGATAAACTCAGCTCTGATCTTATACCCAGATAAACTTGACTCTGATCTTATAACCGGATAAACTCGACTCTGATCTTATACCTGGATAAACTCGACTCTGATCTTGTACCTGGATAAACTCGACTCTGATCTTACACCCGGATAAACTCGACTCTGATCTTATACCCTTGATAAACTCGGCTCTGATCTTACACCCGGATAAACTCGACTCTGATCTTATTCCCGGATAAACTCGGCTCTGATCTTATTCCCGGATAAACTCGGCTCTGATCTTACACACGGATGAACTCGACTCTGATCTTATTCCCTTGATAAACTCGGCTCTGATCTTACACCCGGATAAACACGACTCTGATCTTACACCCGGATAAACTCGACTCTGATCTTATACCCGGATAAACTCGACTCTGATCTTATACCCGGATAAAGTCGGCTCTGATCTTACACCCGGATAAACTCGACTCTGATCTTACACCCGGATAACCTCGACTCTGATCTTATTCCCTTGATAAACTCGACTCCGATCTTATACCTGGATAAACTCGACTCTGATCTTGTACCTGGATAAACTCGACTCTGATCTTACACCCGGATAAACTCGACTCTGATCTTATACCCTTGATAAACTCGGCTCTGATCTTACACCTGGATAAACTCGACTCTGATCTTATACCCTCGATAAACTCGACGCTGATCTTACACCCGGATAAACTTGACTGTGATATTATACCCGGGTAAACTCGACTCCGATCTTACACCCGGATAAACTCGGCTCTGATCTTATACCCGGATAAACGTGACACTGATCTTATACCCGGATAAACTCGACTCTGATCTTACACCCGGATAAACTCGACTCTGATCTTACAACCGGACAAACTCGACTCTGATCTTATACACTTGATAAACTCGGCTCTGATCTTATACCCGGATAAACTCGACTCTGATCTTACAACTGGGTAAACTGGATTCTGATCTTACACCCGGATAAACTCGGCTCTGATCTTATACCCTTGATAAACTTGGCTATGATCTTATACCGGATAAACTCAGCTCTGATCTTATACCCAGATAAACTTGACTCTGATCTTATAACCGGATAAACTCGACTCTGATCTTATACCTGGATAAACTCGACTCTGATCTTGTACCTGGATAAACTCGACTCTGATCTTACACCCGGATAAACTCGACTCTGATCTTATACCCTTGATAAACTCGGCTCTGATCTTACACCCGGATAAACTCGACTCTGATCTTATTCCCGGATAAACTCGGCTCTGATCTTATACCCGGATAAACTCGGCTCTGATCTTACACACGGATGAACTCGACTCTGATCTTATTCCCTTGATAAACTCGGCTCTGATCTTACACCCGGATAAACACGACTCTGATCTTACACCCGGATAAACTCGACTCTGATCTTATACCCGGATAAACTCGACTCTGATCTTATACCCGGATAAAGTCGGCTCTGATCTTACACCCGGATAAACTCGACTCTGATCTTACACCCGGATAACCTCGACTCTGATCTTATTCCCTTGATAAACTCGGCTCTGATCTTATACCTGGATAAAGTCGGCTCTGATCTTAGACCCGGATAAACTCGAATCTGATCTTATTCCCGGATAAACTCGACTCTGATCTTATACCCAGATAAACTCGGCTCTGATCTTACACCCGGATAAGCTCGACTCTGATCTTATACACAGATAAACTCGACACTCATCTTACACCCGGATAAACTGGACGCTGGTCTTACACCCGGATAAACTCGACCCTGATCTTATACCCGGATAAATTCGACTCTGATCTTACACCCGGATACACTCGACTCTGATCTAATGCCCGGATTATCTCGACTCTGATCTTACACCCGGATAAACTCGGCTCTGATCTTATACCCGGATAAACTCGACTCTGATCTTACACCCGGTTAAACTCGACGCTGGTCTTACACCCGGATAAACTCGACCCTGATCTTACACCCGGATAAACTTGACTCTGATATTATATCCGGGTATACGCGACTCTGATCTTACACCCGGATAAACTCCACTCTGATCTTATACCCGGTTAAACTCGACTCTGATCTTATACCCGGATAAGCTCGACTCTGATCTTACACCCAGATAAGCTCGACGCTGATCTTATACCCAGATAAACTCGACTCTGATCTTATACCCGGATAAACTCGAGTCTGATCTTACACCCGGATAAACTCCACTCTGATCTTATACCCGGTTAAACTCGACTCTGATCTTATACCCGGATAAACTCGACTCTGATCTTACACCCAGATAAGCTCGACGCTGATCTTATACCCAGATAAACTCGACTCTGATCTTATACCCGGATAAACTCGAGTCTGATCTTACACGCGGATAAACTCGACTCTGATCTTACACCCGGATAAACTGGACCCTGATGTTACACCCGGATAAACTCGACACTGATCTTATACCCAGATAAACTCGACTCTGATCTTATACCCTTGATAAACTTGGCTCTGATCTTATACCGGATAAACTCAGCTCTGATCTCACACCCGGATAAACTCGACTCTGATCTTATACCCGGATAAACTCGACTCTGATCTTATACCCTTGATAAACTTGGCTCTGATCTTATACCGGATAAACTCAGCTCTGATCTTATACCCGGATAAACTTGCCTCTGATCTTACACCCGGGTAAACTCGACTCTGATCTTATTCCCGTAAAAATTCGACTCTGATCTTATTCCCGGATAAACTCGACTCTGATCTTATAACGGAAAAACTCGACTCTGATCTTATTCCTGGATAAACTCGGCTCTGATCTGATACCCTTGATAAACTCGGCTCTGATCTTATACCCGGAAAAAGTCGGCTCTGATCTTATACCCGGATAAACTCGGCTCTGATCTGTTACCCGGATAAACTCGGCTCTGATCTTACACCCGGATAAACTCGACTCTGATCTTATACCCGGATAAACTCGGCTCTGATCTTATACCCGGATAAATTCGACTCTGATCTTACACCCGGATAAATTCGACGCTGATCTTACACCCGGATACACTCGACTCTGATCTCACACCCGGATAAACTCGACTCTGATCGTACACCCGGATAAACTCGACGCTGGTCTTACACCCGGATAAAGTCGACCCTGATCTTACACCCGGATAAACTCGATGCTGATCTTACACCCGGATAAACTCGATGCTGATCTTACACCCGGATAAACTTGACTGTGATATTATACCCGGGTAAACTCGACTCTGATCTTACACCCGGATAAACTCGACTCTGATCTTTTACCCAGTTAAACTCGGCTCTGATCTTACACAGGGATAAACGCGACTCTGATCTTACACCCGGATAAACTTGAAGCTGATCTTACACCCGGATAAACTCGACTCTCATCTTATACCCGGATAAACTCAACTCTGATCTTACACCCGGATAAACTCGACGCTGATCTTACACCCGGATAAACTCGACTCTGATATTATACCCGGATAAACTCGACTCTGATCTTACACACGGATAAGCTCGACGCTGATCTTACACCCGGATAAACTCGACTCTGATCTTATACCCGGATAAATTCGAGTCTGATCTTACACCCGGATAAACTCGACGCTGATCTTATACCCAGATAAACTCGACTCTGATCTTACACCCGGATAAACTCGACTCTGATCTTACACGCGGATAAACTCGACTCTGATCTCATACCCGGATAAACTCGACTCTGATCTTATACCCGGATAAACTCGACTCTGATCTTATACCCTTGATAAACTTGGCTCTGATCTTATACCGGATAAACTCAGCTCTGATCTTATACCCGGATAAACTTGACTCTGATCTTACACCCGGGTAAACTCGACTCTGATCTTATACCTGGATAAACTCGACTCTGATCTTACACCCGGAAAAACTCGACTCTGATCGTATTCCCGGAAAAATTCGACTCTGATCTTATTCCCGGATAAACTCGACTCTGATCTTATAACAGAAAAACTCGACTCTGATCTTATTCCTGGATAAACTCGGCTCTGATCTGATACCCTTGATAAACTCGGCTCTGATCTTAAACCCGGATAAACTCGGCTCTGATCTTATACCCGGATAAACTCGGCTCTGATCTTACACCCGGATAAACTCGACTCTGATCTTATACCCGGATAAACTCGACTCTGATCTTACACCCGGATAAACTGGACGCTGGTCTTACACCCGGATAAACTCGACCCTGATCTTATACCCGTATAAATTCGACTCTGATCTTACACCCGGATAAATTCGACGCTGATCTTACACCCGGATACACTCGACTCTGATCTAATACCCGGATAAACACGACTCTGATCTTACACCCGGATAAACTCGGCTCTGATCTTATACCCGGATAAACTCGACTCTGATCTCACACCCGGATAAACTCGACTCTGATCTTACACCCGGATAAACTCGACGCTGGTCTTACACCCGGATAAACTCGACCCTGATCTTACACCCGGATAAACTCGACTCTCATCTTACACCCGGATAAACTCGATGCTGATCTTACACCCGGATAAACTCAACTCTGATCTTATACCCGGATAAACTCGACTCTGATCTTACACCCGGAAAAACTCGACTCTGATCATATACCCGGATAAACTCGAGTCTGATCTTATACCCGGATAAACTCGACTCTGATCTTATACACGGATAAACTCGGCTCTGATCTTATACCCGGATAAACTTGACTCTGATCTTACACCCGGATAAACTCGACTCTGATCTTACACCCGGATAAACTTGACTCTGATCTTACAACTGGGTAAACTGGATTCTGATCTTACACCCGGATAAACTCGGCTCTGATCTTATACCCTTGATAAACTTGGCTATGATCTTATACCGGATAAACTCAGCTCTGATCTTATACCCAGATAAACTTGACTCTGATCTTATAACCGGATAAACTCGACTCTGATCTTATACCTGGATAAACTCGACTCTGATCTTGTACCTGGATAAACTCGACTCTGATCTTACACCCGGATAAACTCGACTCTGATCTTATACCCTTGATAAACTCGGCTCTGATCTTACACCCGGATAAACTCGACTCTGATCTTATTCCCGGATAAACTCGGCTCTGATCTTATTCCCGGATAAACTCGGCTCTGATCATACACACGGATGAACTCGACTCTGATCTTATTCCCTTGATAAACTCGGCTCTGATCTTACACCCGGATAAACACGACTCTGATCTTACACCCGGATAAACTCGACTCTGATCTTATACCCGGATAAACTCGACTCTGATCTTATACCCGGATAAAGTCGGCTCTGATCTTACACCCGGATAAACTCGACTCTGATCTTACACCCGGATAACCTCGACTCTGATCTTATTCCCTTGATAAACTCGACTCCGATCTTATACCTGGATAAACTCGACTCTGATCTTGTACCTGGATAAACTCGACTCTGATCTTACACCCGGATAAACTCGACTCTGATCTTATACCCTTGATAAACTCGGCTCTGATCTTACACCTGGATAAACTCGACTCTGATCTTATACCCTCGATAAACTCGACGCTGATCTTACACCCGGATAAACTTGACTGTGATATTATACCCGGGTAAACTCGACTCCGATCTTACACCCGGATAAACTCGGCTCTGATCTTATACCCGGATAAACGTGACACTGATCTTATACCCGGATAAACTCGACTCTGATCTTACACCCGGATAAACTCGACTCTGATCTTACAACCGGACAAACTCGACTCTGATCTTATACACTTGATAAACTCGGCTCTGATCTTATACCCGGATAAACTCGACTCTGATCCTATACCCGGATAAACTCGACTCTGATCTTATTCCCGGATAAACTCGGCTCTGATCTTATACCCTTGATAAACTCGGCTCTGATCTTATACCCGGATAAACTCGGCTCTGATCTTACACACGGATGAACTCGACTCTGATCTTATACCCTTGATAAACTCGGCTCTGATCTTATACCCGGATAAATTCGACTCTGAACTTACACCCGGATACACTCGACTCTGATCTAATGCCCGGATAAACTCGACTCTGATCTTAAACCCAGATAAACTCGGCTCTGATCTTATACCCAGATAAACTCGACTCTGATCTTATACCCGGTTAAACTCGGCTCTGATCTTATACCCGGATAAACTCGACTCTGATCTTACACCCGGATAAATTTGACGCTGATATACACGCAGATAAACTCGACTCTGATCTTATACCCGGATAAACTCGACTCTGATCTTACACCCGGAAAAACTCGACTCTGATCGTATACCCGGATAAACTCGAGTCTGATCTTATACCCTGATAAACTCGACTCTGATCTTATACACGGATAAACTCGGCTCTGATCTTATACCCGGATAAACTTGACTCTGATCTTACACCCGGATAAACTCGACTCTGATCTTACACCCGGATAAACTCGACTCTGATCTTACAACTGGGTAAACTGGATTCTGATCTTACACCCGGATAAACTCGGCTCTCATCTTATACCCTTGATAAACTTGGCTATGATCTTATACCGGATAAACTCAGCTCTGATCTTATACACAGATAAACTTGACTCTGATCTTATAACCGGATAAACTCGACTCTGATCTTATACCTGGATAAACTCGACTCTGATCTTGTACCTGGATAAACTCGACTCTGATCTTACACCCGGATAAACTCGACTCTGATCTTATACCCTTGATAAACTCGGCTCTGATCTTACACCCGGATAAACTCGACTCTGATCTTATTCCCGGATAAACTCGGCTCTGATCTTATACCCGGATAAACTCGGCTCTGATCTTACACACGGATGAACTCGACTCTGATCTTATTCCCTTGATAAACTCGGCTCTGATCTTACACCCGGATAAACACAACTCTAATCTTACACCCGGATAAACTCGGCTCTGATCTTACACCCGGGTAAACTTGTCTCTGATCTTACACCCGGATAAACTCCACTCTGATCTTATACCCTTGATAATCTCGGTTCTGATCTTATACCCTTGATAAACTCAACTCTGATCTCATGCCTGTATAAACTGGACTCTGATATTACACCCAGGTAATCTTGACTCTGATCTTATACCCGGATAAACTCGACTCTGATCTTATACCCGGATAAACTCGGCTCTGATCTTATACCCGGATAAACTCGACTCTGATCTTATACCCTTGATCAATTCGGCTCTGATCTTGTACCCGGATAAACTCAGCTCTGATCTTACACCCGGATAAACTCGGCTCTGATCTTATACCCGGATAAAGTCGGCTCTGATCTTACACCCGGGTAAACTCGGCTCTGATCTTATACACGGATAAACTCGGCTCTGCTCTTATACCCGGATAAACTTGACTCTGATCTTCCACCCGGATAAACTCGACTCTGATCTTACACCCGGATAAACTCGGCTCTGATCTTATACCCGGTCAAACTCGGCTCTGATCTTACACCCGGATAAACTCGACTCTGATCTTATTCCCGGATAAACTCGACTCTGATCTTACACCCGGATAAACTGGACGCTGGTCTTACACCCGGATAAACTCGACCCTGATCTTATACCCGGATAAATTCGACTCTGATCTTACACCCGGATACACTCGACTCTGATCTAATGCCCGGATAAACTCGACTCTGATCTTACACCCGTTTAAACTCGACCCTGGTCTTACACCCGGATAAACTCGACCCTGATCTTACACCCGGATAAACTCGACTCTCATCTTACACCCGGATAAACTCGACGCTGATCGTACACCCGGATAAACTCGACGCTGATCTTACACCCGGATAAATTTGACTCTGATATTATATCCGGGTATACGCGACTCTGATCTTACACCCGGATAAACTCATTTCTGATCTTATACCCGGTTAAACTCGGCTCTGGTCTTATACCCGGATAAACTCGACTCTGATCTTATACCCAGATAAACTTGACTCTGATCTTCCACCCGGATAAACTCGACTCTGATCTTACACCCGAATAAACTCGACTTTGATCTTACACCCGGGTAAACTTGACAAGATCTTACACCCGGATAAACTCGACTCTGATCTTATACCCTTGATCAACTCGGCTCTGATCTTGTACCCGGATAAACTCGGCTCTGATCTTACACCCGGATAAACTCGGCTCTGATCTTATACCCGGATAAAGTCGGCTCTGATCTTAAACCCGGATAAACTCGGCTCTGATCTTATACCCGGATAAACTCGACTTTGATCTCATGCCTGGATAAACTCGACTCTGATCTTGTACCTGGATAAACTCGGCTCTGATCTTATACCCGGATAAACTCGGCTCTGATCTTACACCCGGATAAACTTGACTCTGATCTTACACCCGGATAATCTCGACTCTGATCTTACACCCGGATAAACTTGACTCTGATCTTACACCCGGCTAAACTCGACTCTGACCTCATGCCTGGATAAACTCGGCTCTGAACTTATACCCTTGATAAACTCGGCTCTGAACTTATACCCGGATAAGCTTGGCTCTGATCTTATACCCAGATAAACTTGACTCTGATCTTATACCCGGATAAACTCGACTCTGATCTTACACCGGGATAAACTCGACGCTGATCTTATACCCGGATAAACTCGACTCTGATCATATACCCGGATAAACTCGGCTCTGATCTGATACCCGGATAAACTCGGCTCTGATCTTATACCCTTGATAAACTCGGCTCTGATCTTATACCCTAATAAACTCGACTCTGATCTCAGGCCTGGATAAACTCGACTCTGATCTTACACCCGGATAAAATCGACTCTGATCTTACACCCGGATAAACTCGACTCTGATCTTAGACCTGGATAAACTCGACTCTGATCTTAAGCCCGGATAAACTCGACTCTGATCTTACGCCCCAATATACTCGACTCTGATCTTACACCGGGATAAACTCGACTCTGATCTCATGCCTGGATAAACTCGACTCTGATCTTACACCCGGATAAACTCGATTCTGATATTAGACCCGGATAAACTCGACTCTGATCTTAAACCCGGATAAACTCGACTCTGATCTTATACCCGGACAAACTCGGCTCTGATCTTACACCCGGGTAAACTTGGCTCTGATCTGACACCCGGATAAACTCGAGTCTGATCTTATACCCGGATAAACTCCACTCTGATCTAATACCCGGATAAACTCGACTCTGATCTTATACCTGGATAAACTCGGCTCTGATCTGATACCCGGATAAACTCGACTCTGATCTTACACCCGGATAAACTCGACTCTGATCTTACACGCGGATAAACTCGACTCAGATCTTACACCCGGATAAACTGGACCCTGATCTTACACCCGGATAAACTCGACTCTGATCTTATACCCTTGATAAACTCGACTCTGATCTCACACCCGGATAAACTCGACTCTGATCTTATACACGGATAAACTCGGCTCTGATCTTATACCCGGATAAACTCGACTCTGATCTTATACCCTTGATAAACTTGGCTCTGATCTTATACCGGATAAACTCAGCTCTGATCTTATACCCGGATAAACTTGACTCTGATCTTACACCCGGATAAACACGACTCTAATCTTACACCCGGATAAACTCGGCTCTGATCTTACACCCGGGTAAACTTGTCTCTGATCTTACACCCGGATAAACTCCACTCTGATCTTATACCCTTGATAATCTCGGCTCTGATCTTATACCCTTGATAAACTCAACTCTGATCTCATGCCTGTATAAACTGGACTCTGATATTACACCCAAGTAATCTTGACTCTGATCTTATACCCGGATAAACTCGACTCTGATCTTATACCCGGATAAACTCGGCTCTGATCTTATACCCGGATAAACTCGACTCTGATCTTATACCCTTGATCAATTCGGCTCTGATCTTGTACCCGGATAAACTCAGCTCTGATCTTACACCCGGATAAACTCGGCTCTGATCTTATACCCGGATAAAGTCGGCTCTGATCTTACACCCGGGTAAACTCGGCTCTGATCTTATACACGGATAAACTCGGCTCTGCTCTTATACCCGGATAAACTTGACTCTGATCTTCCACCCGGATAAACTCGACTCTGATCTTACACCCGGATAAACTCGGCTCTGATCTTATACCCGGTCAAACTCGGCTCTGATCTTACACCCGGATAAACTCGACTCTGATCTTATTCCCGGATAAACTCGACTCTGATCTTACACCCGGATAAACTGGACGCTGGTCTTACACCCGGATAAACTCGACCCTGATCTTATACCCGGATAAATTCGACTCTGATCTTACACCCGGATACACTCGACTCTGATCTAATGCCCGGATAAACTCGACTCTGATCTTACACCCGTTTAAACTCGACCCTGGTCTTACACCCGGATAAACTCGACCCTGATCTTACACCCGGATAAACTCGACTCTCATCTTACACCCGGATAAACTCGACGCTGATCGAACACCCGGATAAACTCGACGCTGATCTTACACCCGGATAAATTTGACTCTGATATTATATCCGGGTATACGCGACTCTGATCTTACACCCGGATAAACTCATCTCTGATCTTATACCCGGTTAAACTCGGCTCTGGTCTTATACCCGGATAAACTCGACTCTGATCTTATACCCAGATAAACTTGACTCTGATCTTCCACCCGGATAAACTCGACTCTGATCTTACACCCGAATAAACTCGACTTTGATCTTACACCCGGGTAAACTTGACAAGATCTTACACCCGGATAAACTCGACTCTGATCTTATACCCTTGATCAACTCGGCTCTGATCTTGTACCCGGATAAACTCGGCTCTGATCTTACACCCGGATAAACTCGGCTCTGATCTTATACCCGGATAAAGTCGGCTCTGATCTTAAACCCGGATAAACTCGGCTCTGATCTTATACCCGGATAAACTCGACTTTGATCTCATGCCTGGATAAACTCGACTCTGATCTTACACCCGGATAAACTCGACTCTGATCTTACACCCGGATAATCTCGACTCTGATCTTACACCCGGATAAACTTGACTCTGATCTTACACCCGGCTAAACTCGACTCTGACCTCATGCCTGGATAAACTCGGCTCTGAACTTATACCCGGATAAGCTTGGCTCTGATCTTATACCCAGATAAACTTGACTCTGATCTTATACCCGGATAAACTCGACTCTGATCTTACACCGGGATAAACTCGACGCTGATCTTATACCCGGATAAACTCGACTCTGATCATATACCCGGATAAACTCGGCTCTGATCTGATACCCGGATAAACTCGGCTCTGATCTTATACCCTTGATAAACTCGGCTCTGATCTTATACCCTGATAAACTCGACTCTGATCTCAGGCCTGGATAAACTCGACTCTGATCTTACACCCGGATAAAATCGACTCTGATCTTACACCCGGATAAACTCGACTCTGATCTTAGACCTGGATAAACTCGACTCTGATCTTAAGCCCGGATAAACTCGACTCTGATCTTACGCCCCAATATACTCGACTCTGATCTTACACCGGGATAAACTCGACTCTGATCTCATGCCTGGATAAACTCGACTCTGATCTTACACCCGGATAAACTCGATTCTGATATTAGACCCGGATAAACTCGACTCTGATCTTAAACCCGGATAAACTCGACTCTGATCTTATACCCGGACAAACTCGGCTCTGATCTTACACCCGGGTAAACTTGGCTCTGATCTGACACCCGGATAAACTGGAGTCTGATCTTATACCCGGATAAACTCCACTCTGATCTAATACCCGGATAAACTCGACTCTGATCTTATACCTGGATAAACTCGGCTCTGATCTGATACCCGGATAAACTCGACTCTGATCTTACACCCGGATAAACTCGACTCTGATCTTACACGCGGATAAACTCGACTCAGATCTTACACCCGGATAAACTGGACCCTGATCTTACACCCGGATAAACTCGACTCTGATCATATACCCTTGATAAACTCGACTCTGATCTCACACCCGGATAAACTCGACTCTGATCTTATACACGGATAAACTCGGCTCTGATCTTATACCCGGATAAACTCGACTCTGATCTTATACCCTTGATAAACTTGGCTCTGATCTTATACCGGATAAACTCAGCTCTGATCTTATACCCGGATAAACTTGACTCTGATCTTACACCCGGATAAACTCGACCCTGATCTTACACCCGGATAAACTCAACTCTCATCTTACACCCGGATAAACTCGACGCTGATCGTACACCCGGATAAACTCGACGCTGATCTTACACCCGGATAAACTTGACTCTGATATTATATCCGGGTATACGCGACTCTGATCTTACACCCGAATAAACTCGACTTTGATCTTACACCGGGATAAACTCGACGCTGATCTTACACCGGGATAAACTCGACGCTGATCTTATACCCGGATAAACTCGACTCTGATCATATACCCGGATAAACTCGGCTCTGATCTGATACCCGGATAAACTCGGCTCTGATCTTATACCCTTGATAAACACGGCTCTGATCTTATACCCGGATAAACTCGACTCTGATCTCAGGCCTGGATAAACTCGACTCTGATCTTACACCCGGATAAACTCGACTCTGATCTTACACCCGGATAATCTCGACTCTGTTCTTACACCCGGATAAACTCGACTCTGATCTTACGCCCGGATAAACTCGACTCTGATCTTAGACCTGGATAAACTCGACTCTGATCTTAAGCCCGGATAAACTTGACTCTGATCTTACGCCCCGATAAACTCGACTCTGATCTTACACCGGGATAAACTCGACTCTGATCTCATGCCTGGATAAACTCGACTCTGATCTTACACCCGGATAAACTCGATTCTGATATTACACCCGGATAAACACGACTCTGATCTTAAACCCGGATAAACTCGACTCTGATCTTATACCCGAACAAACTCGGCTCTGATCTTATACCCGGATAAACTCGACTCTGATCTTACACCCAGGTAAACTTGGCTCTGATCTTACACCCGGATAAACTTGACTCTGATCTTATACCCTTGATAAACTTGGCTCTGATCTTATACCTGGATAAACTCGACTCTGATCTTATACCCTTGATAAACTCGGCTCTGATCTTATACCCGGATAAACTTGACTTTGATCTTACACCCGGATAAACTCGACTCTGATTTTACACCCGGATAAACTCGACTCTGATCTTATACCCGGATAAACTCCACTCTGATCTTATACCCGGATAAACTCGACTCTGATCTTATACCCGGATAAACTCGGCTCTGATCTTATACCCGGATAAACTCGGCTCTGATCTTACACCCGGGTAAACTTGTCTCTGATCTTACACCCGGATAAACTCCACTCTGATCTTATACCCTTGATAATCTCGGCTCTGATCTTATACCCTTGATAAACTCAACTCTGATCTCATGCCTGTATAAACTGGACTCTGATATTACACCCAGGTAATCTTGACTCTGATCTTATACCCGGATAAACTCGACTTTGATCTTATACCCGGATAAACTCAGCTCTGATCTTATACCCGGATAAACTCGGCTCTGATCTTACACCCGGATAAACTCGGCTCTGATGTTACACCCGGGTAAACTCGGCTCTGATCTTATACACGGATAAACTCGGCTCTGCTCTTATACCCGGGTAAACTTGTCTCTGATCTTACACCCGGATAAACTCCACTCTGATCTTATACCCTTGATAATCTCGGCTCTGATCTTATACCCTTGATAAACTCAAATCTGATCTCATGCCTGTATAAACTGGACTCTGATATTACACCCAGGTAATCTGGACTCTGATCTTATACCCGGATAAACTCGGCTCTGATCTTGTACCCGGATAAACTCGGCTCTGATCTTACACCCGGATAAACTCGGCTCTGATCTTATACCCGGATAAAGTCGGCTCTGATCTTACACCCGGGTAAACTCGGCTCTGATCTTATACACGGATAAACTCGGCTCTGCTCTTATACCCGGATAAACTTGACTCTCATCTTCCACCCGGATAAACTCGACTCTGATCTTACACCCAGATAAACTCGGCTCTGATCTTATACCCGGTTAAACTCGGCTCTGATCTTACACCCGGATAAACTCGACTCTGATCTTATTCCCGGATAAACTCGACTCTGATCTTACACCCGGATAAACTCGACCCTGATCTTATACCCAGATAAATTCGACTCTGATCTTACACCCGGATACACTCGACTCTGATCTAATGCCCGGATAAACTCGACTCTGATCTTACACCCGGATAAACCCGACGCTGGTCTTACACCCGGATAAACTCGACCCTGATCTTACACCCGGATAAACTCGACTCTCATCTTACACCCGGATAAGCTCGACGCTGATCGTACACCCGGATAAACTCGACGCTGATCTTACACCCGGATAAACTTGACTCTGATATTATATCCAGGTATACGCGACTCTGATCTTACACCCGGATAAACTCAACTCTGATCTTATACCCGGTTAAACTCGGCTCTGGTCTTATACCCGGATAAACTCGACTCTGATCTTATACCCAGATAAACTTGACTCTGATCTTCCACCCGGATAAACTCGACTCTGATCTTACACCCGAATAAACTCGACTTTGATCTTACACCCGGGTAAACTTGACAAGATCTTACACCCGGATAAACTCGACTCTGATCTTATACCCTTGATCAACTCGGCTCTGATCTTGTACCCGGATAAACTCGGCTCTGATCTTACACCCGGATAAACTCGGCTCTGATCTTATACCCGGATAAAGTCGGCTCTGATCTTATACCCGGATAAACTCGGCTCTGATCTTATACCCGGATAAACTCGACTTTGATCTCATGCCTGGATAAACTCGACTCTGATCTTACACCCGGATAAACTCGACTCTGATCTTACACCCGGATAATCTCGACTCTGATCTTGCACCCGGATAAACTTGACTCTGATCTTACGCCCGTATAAACTTGGCTCTGATCTTAGTCCCGGATAAACTCGACTCTGATCTTAAACCCGGATAAACTCGACTCTGATCTTACACCCGGCTAAACTCGACTCTGACCTCATGCCTGGATAAACTCGGCTCTGAACTTATACCCTTGATAAACTCGGCTCTGAACTTATACCCGGATAAGCTTGGCTCTGATCTTATACCCAGATAAACTTGACTCTGATCTTATACCCGGATAAACTCGACTCTGATCTTACACCGGGATAAACTCGACGCTGATCTTATACCCAGATAAACTCGACTCTGATCATATACCCGGATAAACTCGGCTCTGATCTGATACCCGGATAAACTCGGCTCTGATCTTATACCCTTGATAAACTCGGCTCTGATCTTATACCCGGATAAACTCGACTCTGATCTCAGGCCTGGATAAACTCGACTCTGATCTTACACCTGGATAAACTCGACTCTGATCTTACACCCGGATAATCTCGACTCTGTTCTTACACCCGGATAAACTCGACTCTGATCTTACGCCCGGATAAACTCGACTCTGATCTTAGACCTGGATAAACTCGACTCTGATCTTAGCCCGGATAAACTCGACTCTGATCTTACGCCCCCGATAAACTCGACTCTGATCTTACACCGGGATAAACTCGACTCTGATCTCATGCCTGGATAAACTCGACTCTGATCTTACAACCCGGATAAACTCGATTCTGATATTACACCCGGATAAACTCGACTCTGATCTTAAACCCGGATAAACTCGACTCTGATCTTATACCCGGACAAACTCGGCTCTGATCTTATACCCGGATAAACTCGACTCTGATCTTACACCCGGGTAAACTTGGCTCTGATCTTACACCCGGATAAACTCGACTCTGATATTATACCCTTGATAAACTTGGCTCTGATCTTATACCTGGATAAACTCGACTCTGATCTTATACCCTTGATAAACTCGGCTCTGATCTTATACCCGGATAAACTTGACTTTGATCTTACACCCGGATAAACTCGACTCTGATTTTACACCCGGATAAACTCGACTCTGATCTTATACCCGGATAAACTCCACTCTGATCTCATACCCGGATAAACTCGACTCTGATCTTATACCCGGATAAACTCGGCTCTGATCTTATACCCGGATAAACTCGGCTCTGATCTTACACCCGGGTAAACTTGTCTCTGATCTTACACCCGGATAAACTCCAGTCTGATCTTATACCCTTGATAATCTCGGCTCTGATCTTATACCCTTGATAAACTCAACTCTGATCTCATGCCTGTATAAACTGGACTCTGATATTACACCCAGGTAATCTTGACTCTGATCTTATACCCGGATAAACTCGACTCTGATCTTATACCCGGATAAACTCAGCTCTGATCTTATACCCGGATAAACTCGGCTCTGATCTTACACCCGGATAAACTCGGCTCTGATGTTACACCCGGGTAAACTCGGCTCTGCTCTTATACCCGGGTAAACTTGTCTCTGATCTTACACCCGGATAAACTCCACTCTGATCTTATACCCTTGATAATCTCGGCTCTGATCTTATACCCTTGATAAACTCAAATCTGATCTCTTGCCTGTATAAACTGGACTCTGATATTACACCCAGGTAATCTGGACTCTGATCTTATACCCGGATAAACTCGACTCTGATCTTATACCCGGATAAACTCGGCTCTGATCTTATACCCGGATAAAATCGACTCTGATCTTATACCCTTGATCAACTCGGCTCTGATCTTGTACCCGGATAAACTCGGCTCGGATCTTACACCCGGATAAACTCGGCTCTGATCTTATACCCGGATAAAGTCGGCTCTGATCTTACACCCGGGTAAACTCGGCTCTGATCTTATACACGGATAAACTCGGCTCTGCTCTTATACCCGGATAAACTTGACTCTCATCTTCCACCCGGATAAACTCGACTCTGATCTTACACCCAGATAAACTCGGCTCTGATCTTATACCCGGTTAAACTCGGCTCTGATCTTACACCCGGATAAACTCGACTCTGATCTTATTCCCGGATAAACTCGACTCTGATCTTACACCCGGATAAACTCGACCCTGATCTTATACCCAGATAAATTCGACTCTGATCTTACACCCGGATACACTCGACTCTGATCTAATGCCCGGATAAACTCGACTCTGATCTTACACCCGGATAAACTCGGCTCTGATCTTATACCCGGATAAACTCGACTCTGATCTTACACCCGGTTAAACTCGACGCTGGTCTTACACCCGGATAAACTCGACCCTGATCTTACACCCGGATAAACTCGACTCTCATCTTACACCCGGATAAGCTCGACGCTGATCGTACACCCGGATAAACTCGACGCTGATCTTACACCCGGATAAACTTG
Source organism: Mobula birostris (assembly GCF_030028105.1). Lineage (NCBI taxonomy): Eukaryota > Metazoa > Chordata > Chondrichthyes > Myliobatiformes > Myliobatidae > Mobula > Mobula birostris. Next base: position 65,592 of record NW_027278464.1, read on the forward strand.
ACTCTGATATTATATCCAGGTATACGCGACTCTGATCTTACACCCGGATAAACTCAACTCTGATCTTATACCCGGTTAAACTCGGCTCTGGTCTTATACCCGGATAAACTCGACTCTGATCTTATACCCAGATAAACTTGACTCTGATCTTCCACCCGGATAAACTCGACTCTGATCTTACACCCGAATAAACTCGACTTTGATCTTACACCCGGGTAAACTTGACAAGATCTTACACCCGGATAAACTCGACTCTGATCTTATACCCTTGATCAACTCGGCTCTGATCTTGTACCCGGATAAACTCGGCTCTGATCTTACACCCGGATAAACTCGGCTCTGATCTTATACCCGGATAAAGTCGGCTCTGATCTTATACCCGGATAAACTCGGCTCTGATCTTATACCCGGATAAACTCGACTTTGATCTCATGCCTGGATAAACTCGACTCTGATCTTACACCCGGATAAACTCGACTCTGATCTTACACCCGGATAATCTCGACTCTGATCTTACACCCGGATAAACTTGACTCTGATCTTACGCCCGTATAAACTTGGCTCTGATCTTAGTCCCGGATAAACTCGACTCTGATCTTAAACCCGGATAAACTCGACTCTGATCTTACACCCGGCTAAACTCGACTCTGACCTCATGCCTGGATAAACTCGGCTCTGAACTTATACCCTTGATAAACTCGGCTCTGAACTTATACCCGGATAAGCTTGGCTCTGATCTTATACCCAGATAAACTTGACTCTGATCTTATACCCGGATAAACTCGACTCTGATCTTACACCGGGATAAACTCGACGCTGATCTTATACCCAGATAAACTCGACTCTGATCATATACCCGGATAAACTCGGCTCTGATCTGATACCCGGATAAACTCGGCTCTGATCTTATACCCTTGATAAACTCGGCTCTGATCTTATACCCGGATAAACTCGACTCTGATCTCAGGCCTGGATAAACTCGACTCTGATCTTACACCTGGATAAACTCGACTCTGATCTTACACCCGGATAATCTCGACTCTGTTCTTACACCCGGATAAACTCGACTCTGATCTTACGCCCGGATAAACTCGACTCTGATCTTAGACCTGGATAAACTCGACTCTGATCTTAAGCCCGGATAAACTCGACTCTGATCTTACGCCCCGATAAACTCGACTCTGATCTTACACCGGGATAAACTCGACTCTGATCTCATGCCTGGATAAACTCGACTCTGATCTTACACCCGGATAAACTCGATTCTGATATTACACCCGGATAAACTCGACTCTGATCTTAAACCCGGATAAACTCGACTCTGATCTTATACCCGGACAAACTCGGCTCTGATCTTATACCCGGATAAACTCGACTCTGATCTTACACCCGGGTAAACTTGGCTCTGATCTTACACCCGGATAAACTCGACTCTGATATTATACCCTTGATAAACTTGGCTCTGATCTTATACCTGGATAAACTCGACTCTGATCTTATACCCTTGATAAACTCGGCTCTGATCTTATACCCGGATAAACTTGACTTTGATCTTACACCCGGATAAACTCGACTCTGATTTTACACCCGGATAAACTCGACTCTGATCTTATACCCGGATAAACTCCACTCTGATCTTATACCCGGATAAACTCGACTCTGATCTTATACCCGGATAAACTCGGCTCTGATCTTATACCCGGATAAACTCGGCTCTGATCTTACACCCGGGTAAACTTGTCTCTGATCTTACACCCGGATAAACTCCACTCTGATCTTATACCCTTGATAATCTCGGCTCTGATCTTATACCCTTGATAAACTCAACTCTGATCTCATGCCTGTATAAACTGGACTCTGATATTACACCTAGGTAATCTTGACTCTGATCTTATACCCGGATAAACTCGACTCTGATCTTATACCCGGATAAACTCAGCTCTGATCTTATACCCGGATAAACTCGGCTCTGATCTTACACCCGGATAAACTCGGCTCTGATGTTACACCCGGGTAAACTCGGCTCTGATCTTATACACGGATAAACTCGGCTCTGCTCTTATACCCGGGTAAACTTGTCTCTGATCTTACACCCGGATAAACTCCACTCTGATCTTATACCCTTGATAATCTCGGCTCTGATCTTATACCCTTGATAAACTCAAATCTGATCTCATGCCTGTATAAACTGGACTCTGATATTACACCCAGGTAATCTGGACTCTGATCTTATACCCGGATAAACTCGACTCTGATCTTATACCCGGATAAACTCGGCTCTGATCTTATACCCGGATAAACTCGACTCTGATCTTATACCCTTGATCAACTCGGCTCTGATCTTGTACCCGGATAAACTCGGCTCTGATCTTACACCCGGATAAACTCGGCTCTGATCTTATACCCGGATAAAGTCGGCTCTGATCTTACACCCGGGTAAACTCGGCTCTGATCTTATACACGGATAAACTCGGCTCTACTCTTATACCCGGATAAACTTGACTCTCATCTTCCACCCGGATAAACTCGACTCTGATCTTACACCCAGATAAACTCGGCTCTGATCTTATACCCGGTTAAACTCGGCTCTGATCTTACACCCGGATAAACTCGACTCTGATCTTATTCCCGGATAAACTCGACTCTGATCTTACACCCGGATAAACTCGACCCTGATCTTATACCCAGATAATTTCGACTCTGATCTTACACCCGGATACACTCGACTCTGATCTAATGCCCGGATAAACTCGACTCTGATCTTACACCCGGATAAACTCGGCTCTGATCTTATACCCGGATAAACTCGACTCTGATCTTACACCCGGTTAAACTCGACGCTGGTCTTACACCCGGATAAACTCGACTCTGATCTTACACCCAGATAAACTGGACCCTGATCTTACACCCGGATAAACTCGACTCTGATCTTATACCCGGATAAACTCGACTCTGATCTTACACCCGGATAAACTCGACTCTCATTTTACACCCGGATAAGCTCGACGCTGATCGTACACCCGGATAAACTCGACGCTGATCTTACACCCGGATAAACTTGACTCTGATATTATATCCAGGTATACGCGACTCTGATCTTACACCCGGATAAACTCAACTCTGATCTTATACCCGGTTAAACTCGGCTCTGGTCTTATACCCGGATAAACTCGACTCTGATCTTATACCCAGATAAACTTGACTCTGATCTTCCACCCGGATAAACTCGACTCTGATCTTACACCCGAATAAACTCGACTTTGATCTTACACCCGGGTAAACTTGACAAGATCTTACACCCGGATAAACTCGACTCTGATCTTATACCCTTGATCAACTCGGCTCTGATCTTGTACCCGGATAAACTCGGCTCTGATCTTACACCCGGATAAACTCGGCTCTGATCTTATACCCGGATAAAGTCGGCTCTGATCTTATACCCGGATAAACTCGGCTCTGATCTTATACCCGGATAAACTCGACTTTGATCTCATGCCTGGATAAACTCGACTCTGATCTTACACCCGGATAAACTCGACTCTGATCTTACACCCGGATAATCTCGACTCTGATTTTACACCCGGATAAACTTGACTCTGATCTTACGCCCGTATAAACTTGGCTCTGATCTTAGTCCCGGATAAACTCGACTCTGATCTTAAACCCGGATAAACTCGACTCTGATCTTACACCCGGCTAAACTCGACTCTGACCTCATGCCTGGATAAACTCGGCTCTGAACTTATACCCTTGATAAACTCGGCTCTGAACTTATACCCGGATAAGCTTGGCTCTGATCTTATACCCAGATAAACTTGACTCTGATCTTATACCCGGATAAACTCGACTCTGATCTTACACCGGGATAAACTCGACGCTGATCTTATACCCAGATAAACTCGACTCTGATCATATACCCGGATAAACTCGGCTCTGATCTGATACCCGGATAAACTCGGCTCTGATCTTATACCCTTGATAAACTCGGCTCTGATCTTATACCCGGATAAACTCGACTCTGATCTCAGGCCTGGAAAAACTCAACTCTGATCTTACACCTGGATAAACTCGACTCTGATCTTACACCCGGATAATCTCGACTCTGTTCTTACACACGGATAAACTCGACTCTGATCTTACGCCCGGATAAACTCGACTCTGATCTTAGACCTGGATAAACTCGACTCTGATCTTAAGCCCGGATAAACTCGACTCTGATCTTACGCCCCGATAAACTCGACTCTGATCTTACACCGGGATAAACTCGACTCTGATCTCATGCCTGGATAAACTCGACTCTGATCTTACACCCGGATAAACTCGATTCTGATATTACACCCGGATAAACTCGACTCTGATCTTAAACCCGGATAAACTCGACTCTGATCTTATACCCGGACAAACTCGGCTCTGATCTTATACCCGGATAAACTCGACTCTGATCTTACACCCGGGTAAACTTGGCTCTGATCTTACACCCGGATAAACTCGACTCTGATATTATACCCTTGATAAACTTGGCTCTGATCTTATACCTGGATAAACTCGACTCTGATCTTATACCCTTGATAAACTCGGCTCTGATCTTATACCCGGATAAACTTGACTTTGATCTTACACCCGGATAAACTCGACTCTGATTTTACACCCGGATAAACTCGGCTCTGATCTTACACCCGGGTAAACTTGTCTCTGATCTTACACCCGGATAAACTCCACTCTGATCTTATACCCTTGATAATCTCGGCTCTGATCTTATACCCTTGATAAACTCAACTCTGATCTCATGCCTGTATAAACTGGACTCTGATATTACATCCAGGTAATCTTGACTCTGATCTTATACCCGGATAAACTCGACTCTGATCTCATGCCTGGATAAACTTGACTCTGATCTTACACCCGGATAAACTCGACTCTGATCTTACACCCGGGTAAACTCGGCTCTGATCTTATACCCAGATAAACTCGACTCTGATCTTATACCCTTGATATACTCGACTCTGAACTTATACCTGGATAAACTCGGCTCTGATCTTACACCCGGATAAACTCGACTCTGATCATATACCCGGATAAACTCGGCTCTGATCTGATACCCGGATAAACTCGACTCTGATCTTACACCCAGATAAACTCGACTCTGATCTCAGGCCTGGATAAACTCGACTCTGATCTTACACCCGGATAAACTCGACTCTGATCTTACACCCGGATTATCTCGACTCTGTTCTTACACCCGGATAAACTCGACTCTGATCTTACGCCCGGATAAACTCGACTCTGATCTTAGACCTGGATAAATTCGACTCTGATCTTACGCCCGGATAAACTCGACTCTGATCTTACGTCCCGATATACTCGACTCTGATCTTACACCCGGATAAACTCGACTCTGATCTCATGCCTGGATAAACTCGACTCTGATCTTACACCCGGATAAACTCGACTCTGATCTCATGCCTGGATAAACTCGACTCTGATCTTACACCCGGATAAACTCGATTCTGATCTTACACCCGGATAAACTCGACTCTGATCTTATACCCGGATAAACTCGACTTTGATCTCATGCCTGGATAAACTCGACTCTGATCTTATACCCTTGATATACTCGACTCTGATCTTATACCTGGATAAACTCGGCTCTGATCTTACACCCGGATAAACTCGACTCTGATCATATACCCGGATAAACTCGGCTCTGATCTTACACCCGGATAAACTCGACTCTGATCATATACCCGGATAAACTCGGCTCTGATCTTACACCCGGATAAACTCGACTCTGATCATATACCCGGATAAACTCGGCTCTGATCTTACACCCGGATAAACTCGACTCTGATCATATACCCGGATAAACTCGGCTCTGATCTTATACCCTTGATAAACTCGGCTCTGATCTTATACCCGGATAAACTCGACTCTGATCTCAGGCCTGGATAAACTCGACTCTGATCTTACACCCGGATAAACTCGACTCTGATCTTACACCCAGATAAACTCGACTCTGATCTTACGCCCGGATAAACTCGACTCTGATCTTAGACCTGGATAAATTCGACTCTGATCTTACGCCCGGATAAACTCGACTCTGATCTTACACCCGGATAAACTCGACTCTGATCTTACACCCGGGTAAACTCGGCTCTGATCTTATACCCAGATAAACTCGACTCTGATCTTATACCCTTGATAAACTCGGCTCTGATCTTACACCCGGATAAACTCGTCTCTGATCTTATACCCTTGATATACTCGACTCTGAACTTATACCTGGATAAACTCGGCTCTGATCTTACACCCGGATAAACTCGACTCTGATCATATACCCGGATAAACTCGGCTCTGATCTGATACCCGGATAAACTCGACTCTGATCTTACACCCGGATAAACTCGACTCTGATCTCAGGCCTGGATAAACTCGACTCTGATCTTACACCCGGATAAACTCGACTCTGATCTTACACCCGGATTATCTCGACTCTGTTCTTACACCCGGATAAATTTGACTCTGATCTTCCGCCCGGATAAACTCGACTCTGATCTTAGACCTGGATAAATTCGACTCTGATCTTACACCCGGATAAACTCGACTCTGATCTTACGTCCCGATATACTCGACTCTGATCTTACACCCGGATAAACTCGACTCTGATCTCATGCCTGGATAACCTCGACTCTGATCTTACACCCGGATAAACTCGATTCTGATCTTACACCCGGATAAACTCGACTCTGATCTTAAACCCGGATAAACTCGACTCTGATCTTATACCCGGACAAACTCGGCTCTGATCTTATACCCGGATAAACTTGACTTTGATCTTACACCCGGATAAACTCGACTCTGATTTTACACCCGGATAAACTCGACTCTGATCTTATACCCGGGTAAACTTGACTCTGATCTTACAACTGGGTAAACTCGACTCTGATCTTATACCCAGATAAACTTGACTCTGATCTTATTCCCGGATAAACTCGACTCTGATCTTATACCCTTGATAAACTGGCTCTGATCTTATACCCGGATAAACTCGACTCTGATCTTACACCCGGGTAAACTCGGCTCTGATCTTATACCCGGAATAACTCGACTCTGATCTCATGCCTGGATAAACTCGACTCTGATCTTACACCCGGATAAACTCGGCTCTGACCTTATACCCGGATAAACTCGGCTCTGATCTTATACCCGGATAAACTCGACTCTGATCTTACCCCCGGATATACTCAACTCTGATCTTACACCCGGATAAACTTGACTCTGATCTTACGCCCGGATAAACTCGACTCTGATCTTACACCCGGATAAGCTCGACTCTGATCTTACACCCGGATAAACTCGACTCTGACCTTATACCCGGATAAACTCGGCTCTTATCTTTTACCCGGATAAACTCGACTCTGACCTTATACCCGGATATACTCGACTCTGATCTTACACCCGGATAAACTCGACTCTGATCTTACTCCCGGTTAAACTCGACTCTGATCTTGCAGCCGGAGAAACTCGACTCTGATCTTGCACCCGGAGAAACTCGACTCTGATCTCATGCCTGGATAAACTCGACTCTGATCTTACACCCGGATAAACTCGACTCTGATCTCATGCCTGGATAAACTCGACTCTGATCTTACGCCCGGATAAACTCGACTCTGATCTTAGACCCGGATAAACTCGACTCTGATCTTACGCCCGGATAAACTCGACTCTGATCTTGCACCCGGAGAAACTCGACTCTGATCTCATGCCTGGATAAACTCGGCTCTGATCTTACACCCGGATAAACTCGACTCTGATCTTATACCCGGATAAACTCGACTCTGATCTTATACCCGGATAGACTCGACTCTGATCTTACGCCCGGATAAACTCGACTCTGATCTTACACACGGATAAATTCGACTCTGATCTTTCACCCAGATAAACTCGACTCTGATCTTACACCCGGATAAACTCGACTGTGTGACAAAGATTGAGAGAGTTTGATATCAGGGGTATCAGAATCCGAATCAGGTTTAATATCACCAGCAGATGAAATTTGTTGTTTTCGGGAGCAGTACGTTGCAATCGTTCGTTCGTTATGAGCTGTGTTGTATAACGTGGGCGATCACGGTCTTTCCACGATCGTGATTGTTCTTCGTTTTTTTTTCTCCAGAAGTGGTTTGCCATTGCCTCCTTCTCGGCCGTGTCCTTATGAGATGGGTGACCCCAGTCATTATCAATACTCTCCAGAGATTGTCTGCCTGGCGTCAGTGGTCACATAACCAGGACTTGTGATCTGCACCGGCTGTTCATATGACCATCCGCCACCTGCTCCCAGGGCTTCACGTGACCCTGATCAGGGGGCTAAGCAGGTGCTACACCTCGCCCAAGGGTGACCTGAAGACTAGTGGAGGGAAAGAGTGCCTCACACCTCCTTTGGTAGAGATGTATCTCCACCCCGCCATCCCACATTGCAATACATGGTATAAGCTATAAATTTTAATGAAATAACTCGAGCAAAAAGAGACAATAAATAGTGAGGTACTGAGGTAGATGTTGAGAGCTATGGGGTTAGTGTGGGAAGGTGGGAAAGGGACCTGACCTGCTGTGATCTTATTGAATGGTGAAGAAAGCTCCAATTTGGATTCAGTTATCACCTGTACATTGGACCATACAGTGAACTGCATCGCTTGCGTTAACGGCCAACACACCCAAGGAAGTGCTGGGGCAGCCGGCAAGTGTGGCCACACATTCTGACACCAACCTAACATACCCACAATGCTCAAAAGAACCACACAGAACACAGCAAAACGGAAGTTCAAAGTAAATCTATTATTAAAGTACGTATATGTCACCTTATACCACCCTGAGATTCATTTTCTCACAGGTATTCATAATAGAACAAAGAAATACAATACAATCAATGAAAAATTACACATAAAGACTAACAAGCAACCAATGTGCAAAAGAAGACAAACTTTGTAAATACAAAAAAAGATAGATAGACAGATAGATGCACAGATTGGGAGATGGACAGACGGGGAGACAGACAGACAGCCAGATAGATAGATAGAGAGATGGATAGATAGACAGACACAGACAGATAGACAGATAGACAGATAGATAGATAGACAGACAAATAGACAGAGATAGATAGATATGTAGACAGACAGACAGATAGATAAATAGGTAGATTTATGACTCCGTACCATGTACTTACCTGCCCATTCACCTCAGACCAGGCTCCTGGGACCTTGTCATTACCCCGGATCCAGTTGTGAATGGCCTCAGCTGGTTGGTCCCAGTTGACCTACGAACAGAGAAATGGGTGAGCCCTTTGTTCTCTGGGCCACCGGTCACCATCGCTGGCTGTCTCCACAGTGAGGCTGACCCACGTCCACGGTGGCGTGACCCGTGTGCTGACCGTAACACCTGCCCACTGCTACGCCCCACCATCAAAACTGTGAACTACGCTTTCTGATCCTTCCGTCTCTCCACCACACACATAACAGCAGTCTTTCTCCCAGAGTGGAGATGGCTAATACAAGGGGCGTCATTTTAAGGTGATTGGAGAAAGTATAGGGGGTTTACACAGAGAGTGGGGGGTGTGTGGAATGCCCTGCCAGGGGTGGTGGGAGAGGCAGATACATCAGGGAAATTTAAGAGACTCTTAGATAGGCACATGGACAATAGAAAAATAGAGGGCTTTATGGAAGGGAAGGGTTAGATTGATCTTAGGGTAGGTTTAAAAAGTCAGCACAACATTGTGTGCTGAAAGACTAACAGTACTGTGTTGTACTGTTTCATGCTCAGTGACCACTTTATTAGGAACCTCTGGCCACTGAGTGTGTGTCCGTGGTCTTCTGCTGCTGTAGCCCGTCCACTTCAAGGTTTGACGTGTTGTGCATTCAGAGATGCTCTTCTACACACCACCGTTGTAACATGTGGTTATTTGAGTTACTGTCGCCTTCCTGTCAGTTTGAACCGGTCTGACCGTTCTCCTCTGACCTCCCTCAGTAACAAGGCATTTTCACCCACAGAACTGCCGCTCACTGGATTTTTGTTTTGTGTTTTGCGCCATTCTCTGTAAACTCTAGAAACTGTTGTGTGTGAAAATCCCAGGAGATCAGCCGTTTCTGACATACTCAAACCATCCCGTCCGGCATTCTGATATTTAGCCTGAACAACAACTGAACCTCCTGACCATGTCTGCATGCTTTTATACATTGAGTTTCTGCCACAGGATCGGCTGATGAGATATTTGCATTAACGAGGTGTACAGGTGTATCTAATGAAGTGTTGATTGACTGTATGTTCACTATTCTATACCCTGCCAGCACAGGTATCTGTGTATGGGGATCCTTTGTGATTCAATGTCTATTTTTAATCTAATCATGTCCTCGGGACGGTTGCTGCATTACTGACCTTGACCTTTAATGGATCTCACATTGTCAGGCAGTAATTAATCCTCAAATCTTCATGGTTCATTTCCACCCTGTGTTACTGACGGTCACTCAATAACCCTCTTCCCCAGACCTCTGGTGTCACAGAGTACAGAGAGAGGCCATTTGGCAATACTAGTCCAAGTTGACCAAGATCTAATCCCATTGGCCCAGATCCCTCTAAACTTCTCCTATCTGTGTACCTGCCCAAATATTTCTTAAATGGTACAATCTTACCTGTTTCAATCACTTCCCCTAACAGCCCATTCCATATACTGACCTCCCTCAGATTCCGAATAAATCTCTCCCCTCTCACCTTCAACTCTGCCTTTTAGACATTGACCCCCCTCCCCAGACTTGGGGAAACAGACCGTGTACATTCGTCCTGTCCAAGCCCCTCATGATCTCCCCTCGGGTGCCACAGTAGTGCAATGCAACGCCAGCTCGGAAGTGCTGGAGCTGAGAGTTCAATCCCATCATCCTCTGTGCATTCTTCCCATGTGGTAAGTGACGGTCACGCAGTAACCCCCTTCACCCACGCCGCGTACTGGCTGATTGGGAGTTACAGTCTGGATCGGTCTCGACCAGAGGGCACTGCAGAGGAGGAGGGTCTCATTAAAACCTAACGAATATTGAAAGGATGTGGAGAGGATGGTGGGGGGATGTAGGACCAGAATTGAGGGGCGTCCATTTAGACCAGAGCTGAGGAGAAATTTCTTTAGCCAGAGGGTGGTGAATCTGTGGAATTCATTGCCACAGACGGCTGTGGAGGCCAAGTCACTGGGTATATTTAAAGTGGAGTTTGATAGGTTCTGATTAATCAGGGCATCAAAGGCTAGGGGGAGAAGGCAGGGGAATGGGGTTGAGAGGGATAGTAAATTAGCCATGATGGAATGACGGAGCAGGCTCGATGGGCCGAATGGCCCTATTTTGCTTCTGTGTCTCATGGAAATGGTACCTTTGCATTTTCCTTCTTCTGAATGCCCTCATAAGTGGCTCCATCTTCAGGCTGTTTGATCCTCGGTGCTTTCCCCGCGGCGATGAGCTCCACTGATTCAACCTGGCAACAGGCAAAATAGAAAAGCCACTGACTGACAGAAAATACAGGGCAGGAGAGTGTCATCTGGCCCCAGAAACGTACCTCACTGTTCCATGTGACAATGGCCATTCCCTCCATCCTCTCCTTTTACATCTCTTTTTCGTTCCCTCCCTTCCATCCTCTCCCTCTTTCCCTCCCCTCCCTTCCTCTTCCCGTATGTCTTTCTCTCCCTCTCCACTTTATGAGCTCTCTCTCTCTCTCTCTCCCGTACTAGGTACCTTGGACAGTACGCACCATGGCTTTTACCCCCTCGGGGAAGAGGAATCGCTTGTACAAGGTGTTGATGGTGTCATCAGGGAACACTTCGCACTCTCTCTCCATGAGAATTGGGCCTGTGTCCAGTCCGTCATCTGCCCAGAAGATACTGAATCCTCCTTTCTTGTCTCCATGAATAAGCGTCCTGGGAAAACAGGGAGTCAGTGAGAGACCAACTAGTGCTGTCCTTGCTGAGCCCAAGGTCCTTGGCCCCACCCTCAGTGAGGAACGGGTCAGAAGGGCCTTCAGCTGAAAAGATGACCCTGTTTCTTTCTCTCCCTCCCTCTCTCTCTCTCTCTCTCTCTGTCTCTCTTTCCACAGATGTGGCCTGACCCACTGAGTATTTCCTACAGTTTCTGACTTTATTTCAGATTGTCAGCATCTGCAACACAGTAACTGAATGAAAATCGGTGAAGTATTTGTTGGATACACACTTTCCCCTTCCTTCATAAGTTGTGCAATTTGAATTGCCAGCATTTATTGCACATCCCTAATTCCCTGTGAACTGAGGATTTGGTTAAAAGACGTTTACACTGAATGGCTTTCACGTAGATGAAAGTTGTCCATACATGCATGTTAGCATAGTGATTGGTGTGACGGTTTACAGTGTCTGTGTTCGGGGTTCAATTCCCGCCTCTGTTTGTAAGGAGTTTGTATGTTCTCCCTGTGACCCTGTGGGGTTTATCCGGGTGCTCTGGTTTCCTCCCACAGTCCAAAGCCGTCCGGGTTTGTACGTTAATTGGTAGTCAGTAATTTGGCATGTTAGTGTGGCCGTGCAGTCTAGCATGGTGGACCACTGTTCCTGTTTCCTGGAGGTGCTACTGAAGTGTAGTTGTGTGTGTGTGTGTGTGTGAGTGTATGACTGAGTGTGTGAGTGCGTGTGTGCACGTGCTGGTTGTGTTGTCTGTATGTGAGTCAGTGAGTGTGTAAGTGAGTGAGTGTGTGAGTGAGTATGTGAGTGAGTGATTGTGTCAGTGAGTGATTGTGTGTGTGCGAGTGTGAGTGTGAGTGAGTGTGTGTGGGTGATTGTGTGTGTGAGTGTGTGTGACTGTGTGAGTGAGTGAGTGAGTGTGTGCATGTGCTGGTTGTGTGTGCGTGTATGTGAGTCAGTAAGTGTGTAAGTGAATGAGTGTGTGAGTGAGTGAGTGTGTGATTGTGTGTGAGTGATTGCGTGTGAGTGAGTGTGTGAGTGTGAGTGAGTAAGTGAGCGTGTGTTTGAGTGTGAGTGTGTGAGTGAGTGTGTGACTATGTATGTGCATATGCTGGTTGTGTGTGCATGTATGTGAGCCAGTGAGTGTGTAAGTGAGTGAGTGTGTGAGTGTGAGTGAGTGTGTGTGTATGTATGTGTGTGAGTGAGTGAGTATATGTGTGAGTGTGTCAGAGCCACTTTGAGTGAGTACAAATCACCATCTAAGACGATTTGAGATGTGTTGCTTTGAAGCAGCCCTGCAGAGACAAAGACAGAAAATTGTTCGAACTTACAAAAGTGAATGAATCATGCAAAGGAATGTCACCTTTTGCTCTCTTTTTGTACCATTTTTAATATATTTTTATTGTGATCTTCACCCAACGACCAGCACCCACTGACTATCACCCACAAGCCAGCACCAACAGGCCAGCACCCACAGGCCAGTACCCATGACCATTGCCCACTGACCATCGCCCACTGACCATCACCCATGACCATCCCCCACTGACCATCACCCACTGAACATCGCCCACTGACCATCACCCACTGAACATTGCCCACTGAACATCACTCATGACCATCCCCCACTGACCATCACCCACTGAACATCGCCCACTGACCATCACCCACTGAACATTGCCCACTGACCATCACCCACTGAACATCACCCATGACCATCCCCCACTGACCATCACCCACTGAACATTGCCCACTGAACATCACCCATGACCATCCCCCACTGACCATCACCCACTAGCCTTAACCCACTGACCATCACCCACTGACCATCACCCACTAGCCTTAACCCACTGACCATCACCCACTGACCATCACCCATGACCAGCACCCACTGACTATCACCCACAAGCCAGCACCAACAGGCCAGCACCCACAGGCCAGTATCCATGACCATCGCCCACTGAACATTGCCCATGACCATCCCCCACTGACCATCACCCACTGACCATCGCCCACTGACCATCGCCAACTGACCATCGCCCACTAGCCTTAACCCACTGACCATCACCCATGACCATCGCCCACTGACCATCGCCCATTGACCATCACCCACTGACCATCACCCACTAGCCTTAACCCACTGACCATCGCCCACTGACCATCACCCACTGACCATCACCCACTAGCCTTAACCCACTAGCCTTAACCCACTGACCATCGCCCACTGACCATCACCCACTGACCATCGCCCACTGACCATCACCCACTGACCATCACCCATTGACCATCGCCCACTGACCATCACCCACTAGCCTTTACCCACTGACCACCACACAGAGAAGAGGGTCCAGCCCCCACTTACCAGTTGATGGCGGAAGCCCCCCTGTGCCGGGGCAGCAGGGATGGGTGGTAAATGATGGAGCCGTGCTTGGGGAAGTCGATGACTTCCATCGGGATGAACTGGGAGCAGAACGGCAGGACATTCAGCTCAGCTCCGAGGCTGGAGTACTCCTTCACCACCTCAGGGATGGCCGCCCCTTTCACCCTCCACCGAGGGTACTTGAAAACCCGCGTTCCATCCTTCGTACCCTCTGCAGCTGGTGAGAGAGACGGAGTCGCGGTCACTTGGAGCAGGAACACCCAGGAACACAGTCTGAGGCTGCCCAGCGAGGCAAAGAACAAACTCTACCCCCACCCTGCCCGTGTGCCGGAGAGACTCCAGGAAACCAACACCAGCCATCCAGCCCCTCCCTCCCCACCCCTCAGACAACCGCTCTCTGTCTCCCTCCGATGCCCATGCATTCCTGCTGCTCCCCTCCTCCTACAGGAGTGATTCCAGCACCCCCCTCCTGCCTGCCCATGCCAGAGGCTCCTCCTCAATTCCCGGTTAGGGACTGGTTTAGATTGGACTCTCATTAATTCCATTGTTTTTTAATTTGTAATTACTCTGAATGCCTGCGAGAAAATGAATCTCGGGGTTGTATGTGCTGACATATATGTACCTTGATAATAAATTTACTTTGAACTTTGAACTCATTCTGGAGTGGGAACTTCTCAACAAAACTCATTGAGGTGTAATACCATATAACCATATAACCATATACCCTAAATGTCCCTTCACAATATTCCTTAAGTGGCCCTTCCCGCTCTCCTTGCTCCATTGATAATTATCGAGGCTGTTCATATGTTCACATGTATTTACGTTTGATTATTGACGTTTGTGCACGTGACCGTTCTGCTAATTGTTGATTGCTCATGGCTGTTTGCACTATTGTCTTGTAAATCGTTGGTTGTTATAATGTGTCCCGTCATGGTATTGCCCTGTGTTTTATACTTGGCACTGAACCACTATCAAATCTGGAATGTTTCACATATTGGCAATAAAGTGATTCTGATTCTGATTCTGAAAAGTATTCCACCCCATTAACCCTTTGCTGGTTTATTGGTTACCCCTCGGAGCCCCTGCCAGCTAGTCTCTTTGGTCACTTGACCTTCAGTTAATTGTATGTCCTTTACCACTGTAACAAAAGGGTTTACTGAGTTTCTACTGAGGATTTTGGAACAGACACCCTAAAGCAGGAGCTTCCAGTCGTTTTTATGCCATGGAAACCGAACTGTTAACTGAGGGGTCTCCGGAACCCAGGCTGGTAACCTTTACCTAAGGGGATTATTGGTCTGGGTTTCCTGGTTTATTGGTCACCTCTTGGATCCCCTGCCAGCTAGTCTCTTTGCTGTGTAACCCTCACCACTAACAAAAGGGTCATCCTGAGTTTGTACTGAGTGAGGCTTTTGGAACCAAGATCAAGGGTTTCTGCTTTTTGGGATATGTTACCATTGTAAGTACATCATTCTGTAAATTTACCTGACAACATCAGAATCAGGTTTATTATCACTGGCATAGAAACATAGAAACATAGAAAACCTACAGCACAATACAGGCCCTTCGGCCCACAATGCTGTGCCAAACATGTCCTTACATTAGAAATTACCCATAGCCCTCTATTTTTCTAAGCTCCATATACCTATCCAAAAGTCTCTTAAAAGACCCTATCGTATCCACCTCCACCATCGTCACTGGCAGCCCATTCCACACACTCACCACTCTCTGTGCGTAAAAAACTTACCCCTGACATCTCCTCTGTACCTACTTCCCAGCACCTTAAACCTGTGTCCTCTCATGTTAGCCATTTCAGCCCTGGGAAAAAGCCTCTCACTATCCACATGATCAATGCCTCTCATCATCTTATACACCTCTATCAGGCCACCTCTCATCCTCCGTCACTCCAAGGAGAAAAGGCCGAGTTCACTCAACCAATTGGGCATGCTCCCCAATCCAGGCAACATCCTTGTAAATCTCCTCTGCACCCTTTCTATGGTTTCCATGTCCTTCCTGTAGTGAAATGAGGTGACCAGAACTGAACCAGAACACACGTGTCATGAAATTTGTTAACTTAGCAGCAGCAGCAGTTCAATGGAGTACATAATATAGAAGAAGAAACAGTAAATAAATAAGTAAATCAATTACAGTTTATGTATATTGAATAGGTTCAAAATCATGCAAAAACAGAAATAATATATATTTAAAAAGTGAGGGAGCATTCAGGGGTTCAATGTCCATTTAGAAATTGGATGGCAGAGGGGAAGAAGCTGTTCCTGAATCACTGAGTGTGTGCCTTCGGGCTTCTGTACCCACTATCTGATGGTAACAATGAGCAACTACAGCAATAGAAACTGTTGTTAATTGTTTTTTTTCTTGTCTTTGTGTTGAAGAAGCATAAAACATAATGTCGGGAGAATGAGATTCCCTTGGATTCTCCAGGACGCGTCCTCTCCTGGAGGCTCACAGTGTGAAAAAAGACTTTTAAATTTCTCAGGTACAGATTCCGTGTGACGCAGTTTCAGGCAGTCACTTATGGGGCTCGTCTGGGGAGTTTACTCAGTCACGAGCAGCTTTTTTCTACCACGTTGGTTGAGGCTAGAACTTGAGGGTGAAAGGTGAAATATTTAAGGGGTATCTGAGGGGGACCTTTCGAAGGCGGTGAGAGTGTGGAATAAGCTGCCAGTGGAAGTGGTGAATGCAGGTTTGAATTGAACATTTAAGGGAGGTTTGGTTAAGTACGTGGATGGGAGGGGAAGGAGGACTGTGGTGCTGATGCAGATTTAATAGGTCAGCATGGACTAGATGGGCCAAAGTGCTTGTTTCTATGCTGTAGCATTCTCGGACTCTAAGAGGCACATTGGGCGAAAGAGCTGGGACAGGGACCTACAGTGGGTTGCACCAGAGAGCAGTGAGTCTTTCTGCCGAGGCTCTGGTTATCCACACAGGTAACTGGAGATCTCACGGTGGCTTTGGTGGCTGGGTGTGTTATTCTTGGTGGCCTGGCTTCCACTGACCTGTCCCACAATGCTACGACACTGATAAAAGACATCATTGGATAAGCTGATGTAGCCATGGGCGCTAGCATGGATCCCCGCTATGCCTGCCTGTCTATGTTCCAAGCCTACACTGGTATCTCTCCCCAGCTTTTCCTACACTACACTGACGTCAATTCCTCTTCCCATTTCCATTCCGCTGCGATGAGGCCACACTCAGGGTGGAGGAGTGACCAAGCTGATGGCATGAACATCAATTTCTCAAACTTCTGGTAATGGCCCCCTGCCTCCTTCACCATTCCCCATTCCCCATTCCCAATTCCCTCGCTCACCTTATCGCCTCACCTGCCCATCACCTCCTTCTGGTGCTCCTCCCCCTTCCCTTTCTTCCATGGCCTTCTGTCCTCTCCTATCAGATTCCCCCATCTCTAGCCCTGTATCTCTTTCACCAATTAACTTCCCAGCTCTTTCCTTCACCCCCCTCCCAGTTTCACCTATCACTTTGTATTTCTTCTTCCCCTCCCCCTACCATCTTCTTCCTCATATTTTTTCTCCAGTCCTGATGAAGGTTCTTGGCCTGAAACGTTGACTGTGCTCTTTTCCATAGATGCTGTTTGACCTGCTGATTTCCTCCAGCATTTTGTATGTTGCGTTAAACTAATTAAATGAGTTATCAAATGGTTAACTACAAACAACAGGAATTCTGCAGATGCTGGAAATTCAAGCAACACACATCAAAGTTGCTGGTGAACACAGCAGGCCAGGCAGCATCTCTAGGAAGAGGTACAGTCGACGTTTCAGGCCAAGACCCTTCGTCAGGACTAACTGAAGGAAGAGTTAGTAAGAGATTTGAAAGTGGGAGGGGGAGGGGGAGATCCAAAATGATAGGAGAAGACAGGAGGGGGAGGGATGGAGCCAAGAGCTGGACAGGTGATAGGCAAAAGGGATGACATGAAGATCATGGGACAGGAGGTCCGGGAAGAAAGACAAGGAGGGGGACCCAGAGGATGGGCAAGAGGTATATTCAAAGGGACAGAGGGAGAAAAAGGAGAGTGAGAGAAAGAATGTGTGTATAAAAATAAGTAACAGATGGGGTACGAGGGGGAGGTGGGGCATTAGCGGAAGTTAGAGAAGTCGATGTTCATGCCATCAGGTTGGAGGCTACTCAGACGGAATATAAGGTGTTGTTCCTCCAACCTGAGTGTGGCTTCATCTTTACAGTAGAGGAGGCCGTGGATAGACATGTCAGAATGGGAATGGGATGTGGAATTAAAATGTGTGGCCACTGGGAGATCCTGCTTTCTCTGGCAGACAGAGTGTAGATGTTCAGCAAAGCGGTCTCCCAGTCTGCGTCGGGTCTCGCCAATATATAAAAGGCCTTTTATATACTTATATAGACTGGGAGACCGTCCCCTGGTTCCCCATCCTCTGGTTCCCCCCCCACCTTGTCTTTCTTCCCGGACCTCCTGTTCCCTGATCCTCTCATATCCCCTTTTGCCAATCACCTGTCCAGCTCTTGGCTCCATCTCTCCCCCTCCTGTCTTCTCCTATCATTTTGGATCTCCCCCTCCCCCTCCAACTTTCAAATCCTTTACTCACTCTTCCTTCAGTTAGTCCTGACGAAGGGTCTCGGCCCGAAACGTCGACTGTACCTCTTCCTAGAGATGCTGCCTGGCCTGCTGCGTTCACCAGCAACTTTGATGTGTGTTGCTTAAATGGTTAACTAATCTCTTCTGCCTACACAATATCATATCCCTCCATTTCCCTCACACCCATGTGCCTATCCAAATGTCTCTGTAAAGTCTGTAATGTGTTTGCTTCTACCACCATCCTCTGTGTAAAAAAAACTTGCCCCTCACATCTCCTTTGAAATGACCCTCTCTCACCATAAATGCTTGCCTTCTGGCATTAGATATTTCAACCCTGGGAAAAAGATACTGTCTGTAAACTCTGTCTGTACCTACCATCATCATCGAAACATTTATCAGATGCTCACAGCCTCTGCCACTCCGGAGGAAATTTCGTTAGCTGTAAAGTGCTTGGGTCATGCTGAGGGCTGGCACAGCCCAGAGGAATGCAGCTTCCACCATTCACTGGGGTAGGAATAGTGCAGACCCCTCCCAAGGCTGAAACTCCCACTGTAACCAACGCAAGGACCTTTGCTTTGTGTCTGAGCAAAATTTGAACCAAGTGACGACAGACAAAGTGCCAGTATCCTGCAGCAGCCAAAACTAGCCCCACCTCCTGGCCTTTGAACCTTGGCTCCATCACGGAGTAGTCGTTAGACAATCAAAACACTCTAGAATATTGAACAGTACGACGCAATATGGCCCTTCAGCCAACTGTGTTGTGCTGGGTTTCTAACTTATTCCAAAATCAATCTCACTATTCCCACCCACATCGTTCATTCACACATTATGTGTCGTATCGTATGACATGGGTGATTGTGGTCTTCCCATAACCATGATTATTCTTGCCAAATTTCCCTGCAGAAGTGGTTTACTATTGCCTTCTTCTGGGAAGTGTCTTTACAAGATGGGTGACCCCAGCCGTTATCAACACTAGTCAGAGACTGTCTGCCTGGTGTCAGTGGTCGTATAACCAGGACTTGTGATCTGCACCAGCTGCTCATATGACCATCCACCATCTGATCCCACGGCTTCATGTGACCCTGATCAGGGGCTAAGCAGGTGCTGCACCTTGCCCAAGGGTGACCTGCAGGCTAGCAGAGGGAAGGAGCGCCTTCCACCTCCTTTGGTAGAGACATGTCCCCACCCCACCACCCAACCCTCCATTTTCCTATCATCTGAGAGTCTCTTAATTGTCCCGAATGTACCTGCCTCCAACACCCCACCCCAAACAACAAGAACACCGACCAACAATAAGTAACAGCAAGGAACTGTACCCTGACCCCTTTCCATCAAGTTGTTGACTCCACCCTCCCCCTCCAGATCAGAAACCCTTTTCTTGGGACACTTCACTCACCAAGAGCATCCTCTTTCCCATCTTTGTCCGGGATTGTGAATATCCCCACAATCTCGTGTCCTGCCTTTTTCAGTTCCTTGTACACCTCTTGGCCAAACAGGCTTTGTCCAATCACAGCGATCTTCATCCTCCTTCACCAATCAGCACGCTCCTGTTGAGGCCAGTGTGAACCAATCACCAAACGGTAAACACAAACACAGCATTCAGCAGCACCACCCCAGCAGCCCACACTCCCTCCCTCTCCCATCCTCCCAGACCTCTACAGTTCTGTTCGAAACCGGTGCTTGTGAGAATACAGGAGACAAGGAAACCATTCGATAGGATCAGTAACACACTCAAAGTGCTGGAGGAATTCAGTAGGTCAGGCAGCATCTATGGAGAGGGATAAACAGTCAACATTTTGGGCTGAGACCCTTCATTGGCACTGGAAAGAAAGGGGAAGAAAGCAGAATAAGAAAGTTGGGGAAGAGGAAGGAGGACAACCTGGCAGATGATAGGTGATGACGAAGGATCTCGGCCTGAAACGTCGACTGCACCTCTTCCTAGAGATGCTGCCTGGCCTCTTGCGTTCACCAGCAACTTTGATGTGTGTTACTTGAATTTCCAGCATCTGCAGAATTCCTGTTGTTTGAGATGATAGGTGAGCCCGCTTTGATGCAATGATTCTCTCAGGTGATGCTATGTCTTAGTTTGGAGAAAATCAGAAGTCGAACTTTTGATCCTCCATTTGACTTTGAGAAAAGGTGGGGTTCATTTGCCCGCTACTATCATCTGATTTGAGTTAATTAAATTGGTTTCCTTCTGATTCTTGTTTAAATGGATTTGAGTTGGCGGATTGATGTTTTTCTTCTATGGAAGCTTGTATGGTGTATAGATCCCGGGTCGTGCTTCCAATGGGATTTTTTTGTGTTTTTTTTTTGTTTTAGTTAGAAGGGGTTCTTTTTTCCTTCTTTTTTTTTCCAAAAAAATAGTTTTAACATTTTATTTTTTCTTATTATTATTGATATATTGTTTAGTTTTGTTAATCAGTTATTCGGTAATTTAATTCCTCATTGTACATATTGACATGTTGACTTGATTACTTTCATGTATTTTTTTCTGTTGATCTTCAATAGTAATTAATAAAAAAGATTTTAAAATGAAATAAAATGATAGGTGAGACCAGATAAGGAGGAAAGTGAGAGAGGGAGGGGAGGTGAACATCGACTATTCCCCTCACAGATGCTGCCTGACCTTCTGATTCCTTCAGCCTCTGGAGTTCCCACATCTTGTGTTTACAATAGGATCAATACCTCTTATCCTTCTCTTTAAATCCTCCCAGTGCTCGAGTTTCCCCACCCCGCCAGGGCAGAGAATTACAGAGGTTCCCTACCCTCTACAGGAAGGAAAGCACACAGAGGCGGCCTGCAAGTGTTGTCGAATATCCCAAGTCGGCATAGCATGCCTGCGGTGTTCAGCAGAACAACGCCAGCAATGACAACCACAGACGTTGAGTTGAACTTGTAGGAGAAGTTGGTGAGTAATTTGGAGGACTGTGCGCCGTTTTGATCACCTACCTACAGGAAAGATGTAAACAAGGTTGTAAGAGTACAGAGAAAATTTACAAGGATGTTGCCAGGTCTGGAAGACCTGTGTTATAAGGAAAGACTGAATGGGTTAGGACTGTATTCTTTAGAATGTGCATGGGAGCATTTCAGTTACCGTGTGGACGTGTACCCACTCAGCTTAAAAGGAACAATGGCACCCACGTCTATCACTTCCACAAGAAGCTCATTCCACATGCTCAGCATCCACAGTCTGGAGAAAGTTGCACCTTGGGTTCCTTTGAAATCTCTCCCCTTTCATCTTAAACCTGTGCCCTCTTTTTGTGATTCACCACCTGCAGGAAAAAGACTGCATATTCACCCTACCTCAGCCCTCATGATTTTATACTCCCCTGTCAGGTCACACTCCATTCTCCTACACTCAAATGGATAAAGTCCCAATCTGCTCAGTCTCTTCCCATTCCTCAGTCCCTCAGTTGTCAGCAACATCCTTGTAAATCTCCTCTGTACTCTTTCCAGCTCAATAGTATCTTTCCTACACAAGGTGACCAAACCAGAACACAATATTCCAAATGTGGCCTCACCAACATCTTATGCAACCACAACATCACACCCTAATTCCTGTACTCAGTGTTCTGAGGGGAATCTGTGGGTGGCGGTGTTCCCCTGTACCCACTGCCCTTAGTGGGATGGAAGGGGGGGGGAGTTGTTAGGGGCTGCCAGCACTGGGTGAGTAACTGAGGTGCGTTTTGTAGTCAGTCTGCACTGCAGGCACTGTGGAGGGAGGGAGTGTTTAGTGGGTGGGTGGGGTGACGATCGAGCAGGCTGCTTGGCCACAGATAAAAACTTTAAAGCACGCAGGCTCTAGAAACCTGCAATAAAAAAAGCAGGAAACGACGTAAAACTCAGCAGGTCGTGCAGCAGCTGCAGAGAGAGTTGAAGGCTGGGCGGTGCGGTGGGTAGGTCCGCTGTCTCACACCTGCAGAGACCCGACTTCCATCTCAGCCTCCGGCAATGTCATCGTGTAGACTTTGCCAATTGGCCTTGTGACCACATGGAATTCCCCTGGGGTGATGCGATCCCAATGACATCTCCACCAATGACATCTGAGTCGTTGCTTAATTAGCTGCTGAAAATAGCACCCCCCCCCCGCCCCGTGTATGGGTGAAGGTTACAACTTGAGTGAAGGATGGGATGACAGTATGGATCCGATGGGCAGAAGGGCCTGGTTTCTGCTGTACCTCTCTTTGTCCTGGAGCCTCTGTAGGATGGGTGTCCCATCACACACCCACTGTTGGCCAGGGGTAACAACACACAGTAAACCCCAGAGGAACTCAGCAGAACCGAGACCTAGAGCAGCCCTGGTGAAGGGTCTCGCCCGAAACGCCGACTGTTTATCCATTTCCATAGATGCAGGGAGGACTCTCGGTGAAACTCTAACCCGGTTATAAATAGCGACACGATCTGAGCGTCGACCCAACGAAAACCAGTAGCCCGCAAAAAAATGTCCGTTAAAGCACGCCAAAGTAATAAACTTTCTGCAAACTTCTCGCGAGTGAGGAAGAGGGGCTGTCCGGAACTGAATGAGGGTCGGG
Source organism: Mobula birostris (assembly GCF_030028105.1). NCBI lineage: Eukaryota > Metazoa > Chordata > Chondrichthyes > Myliobatiformes > Myliobatidae > Mobula > Mobula birostris. Next base: position 89,030 of record NW_027278464.1, read on the forward strand.
ATAATTCACTCCAAACACGTAGCAAACGGAAGAGAGAGACAGATAGATAGAGGCAGAGAGAGACAGACAGAAAGAGTGGGGGAGAGAGAAACCAGTGTGTGGTTTCAGTCCCAGGCTGAATGTTTGTTTACGGTACAGTCTCTCTCCCCACTCCCCTAATTCCTTCCCTTTGCCCCAGCATTGCCCGAGGTGTTAGGGGAGAGAGGCAGGCGGGGAGCAGGCACTCACCGTCTCGGGCGACCGGGCTGTGAGGCAGAGCTGCTGGAGAGTGCGAGGAGCGAGGAGGGAGGCGCTCGGAGGGCGGTTGGTTTTGGCATCGACCCAGGGTCGGGCGAGAGATTACCACACACCCTCCCAGCCTGACTGGGAAGGACACTGGAAACCCGGTCGTTATCACCGCACTCGGCAAAACCACGTCTCCCGCCGGGCCCGGCTCAGATTGGTGTTTCCAGCATGAAGTTTAGAAAAGTTTGAGAGGCCCCGAGGCGGGAGACAGGGTCCTCTATAAATTCAAAATCCACTTTATTCTTATTTGTTGAAATTTTACAAGTTGAATCAAAAATCAAGTTCATTATTGTTTTTGTGGCAGCAGTGCAATATATGATTACTATAGGCTAAAATAAGAATATATATATAATAAGCAGTGTAAAACAAGAGCAGAATAGTGAGATCGCGTACATGGATTCGTTGTCTGATGGCGGAAGGGGAGACACTGTTTATAAAACATTGAGCGTGTCTTCGGGTTTCCTTACCCCCCGCCCCCGACGGCGGTATTGCAATGAGCTGAGGGAACGTCATTGATGGCGAGGCTCCTGCATGATGGGTGCCACCTACCTGAGGCATCGCTTTTTGAAGATGGCCCCGATGCCAGTGCCCATGATGGATCTGGCTGAGTTTACAATTTTAAGAACATAAACATAGAACATAGAATAGTACAGCACAGTACAGTACAGGCTCTTCTGCTCACAATGTTGTGTCGACCCTCAAACCCTGCCTCCCATATACCCCCCCCCCACTTTAAATTCCTCCATATACCTGTCTAGTAGTCTCTTAAACTTCACTAGTGTATCTGCCTCCACCACTGACTCAGGCAGTGCATTCCACGCACCAACCACTCTCTGAGTAAAAAAACCTTACTCTAATATCCCCCTTGAACTTCCCACCCCTTACCTTAAAGCCATGTCCTCTTGTATTGAGCAGTGGTGCCCTGGGGAAGAGGCGCTGGCTATCCACTCTATCTATTCCTCTTATTATCTTGTACACCTCTATCATGTCTCCTCTCATCCTCCTTCTCTCCAAAGAGTAAAGCCCTTGCTCCCTTAATCTCTGACCATAATGCATACTCTCTAAACCAGGCAGCATCCTGGTAAATCTCCTCTGTACCCTTTCCAATGCTTCCACATTCTTCCTATAGTGAGGCGACCAGAACTGGACACAGTACTCCAAGTGTGGCCTAACCAGAGTTTTATAGAGCTGCATCATTACATTGCAACTCTTAAACTCTATCCCTCGATTTATGACAGCTAACACCCCATAAGCTTTCTTAACTACCCTATCCACCTGTGAGGCAACTTTCAGGGATCTGTGGACACGTACCCCCAGATCCCTCTGCTCCTCCACACTACCGAGTATTCTGCCATTTACTTTGTACTCTGCCTTGGAGTTTGTCCTTCCAAGGTGTACCACCTCACACTTCTCCGGGTTGAACTCCATCTGCCACTTCTCAGCCCACTTCTGCATCCTATCAATATCTCTCTGTAATCTTTGACAATCCTCTACACTATCTACAACACCACCACCACCATTTTCTGCAGCTTTTCCCCATCCTGAGCACTGGCCCCTCCATACCAGAGAGTGAGCAGATACAATGCTCTCCATGGTACATCTGTAGACATTTGCTAGTGTCTCTGGTGTCATACCAAAGCTCCTCGAACTCCTAGTGAAATATAGCCGCTGTCTTGTCTTCTTTGTAATTTCATCAATATTTTGGGCCCAGGATCGATCCTCAGGGATGTTGACATTCGTAGCGTGAAATTGTTCACACTTTCCACTGCTGACCTACCTCACAGTTCTATGCCTGTTTTTTCATTGCGCAATTGTAATGGCACACGTACTTTCAGCATCACAGGCACAGAGAATCAGGTAAGCAGCATTCACAAGAAATACATCAATAACAACAACTTTGCATTCGACGTTAGCAAAAGACCAAGGACCTTATTGTGAACTTAAGGAAAAGTGAAAAAGGTGATCAGTTTCAAGTGTCAACATCTCTGAAGATTTATCCTGGGCCCTAAATATTGATACAATTACAAAGAAGGCACAACATCAGCTATATAAGGCCATAAGATATAGGGGCAGAATTTAGCTATTTGGCCCATCGAGTCTGCTCTGCCATTTTCCTCTCAGTACCAATCTCCTGTCTTTTCCCTCTATTCCTGGCTAATCAATAATCTATCAACCTCTGTCTTAAAGATACCTAACGCACCAACCTCTGCCTTAAGTATACCCAATGCATCAAACTCGGCCTTAGATGTATTCAATGCATCAAACTCTGACTTAATTATACCCAATACATCAAACTCTCCCTTAAATATACCCAATGTATCAAACTATACCTTAAATATACCCAATGCATCAAACTCTGACTTAAATATACCCAATGCATCAAACTCTGCAGTAAATATTCTCAGTGCCTTGGGTTCCACAGCTGCCTGCAGCAACAAATTCCACAGATTTACCATTCTCTGGCTGAAGAAATTCCTCTTCATCTCCGTTCTATATGGACATCCCTCTATTCTGAGGCCTAGACTCCCCCACCATAGGAAATATCCTCTCCACTTCCGCTCTATTGAGGCCTTTCAATATTCAATCGGTTTCATTGTTCTAAATTCTATCGAGTATGGGCTCAGAGCCATCAATCAGTCCTCATAAGGTAACCCATTTCTGGAATCGTTCTCGTGAACCTCCCCCCGAACCCACACCAGTTTCAGCACATCCTTTCTTCATGCGGAAGAATGTTAAGCCTGAGAATTAAGGGTTAATAAAATCACGAGGATAGCAAACGGGGACCGTCTGTCTACTCATTCTAATTAGCAATGAGTCCTGTTAGAAATGAAGAACTGGTAAGCACGGATGTTGTGTGTAAGGAGGAACCATTGGCCGCGGGACTACATGACTGACGGTCTGGTTTCTTATAAAACCGGGGAACTGATTGTGTTTGTGGGGACCCTGTGTCTGATTTTGAGGAAGGCATGGAAGCATCCTTGTCGACAAGGTCTAAGCAGGAAATCTTAATCCCTGAAAACTGCTGAACTGCGTGCATATTACGGTATAAAAGATCATGCTTGTGTTCGCTTAAGCAGAGTGGTAGCCGGCTCTCAGCGGTCACGTAATAAATTAATTAAATGGAATACCGGGCCTGTGTCTTTGTTTAAGTCTAATTGGCGATATCAAATCTCTCTGACAAATCTGGCGATAAGGATGGAATCTCTATAGATACGGGATCTCGGAACCTCTGATACGGGAAAGAGACCAGTGAGACGTCCTTGAAAGACAGGAATCACGATTGGGATCGAGGGAGAGAGTCGCCCGGACCGGCTGCTGACCAGTCCCTCAGTTCGAGTAAGGAGCAGGAAGGGAATTGGAACAGGGGACGAGACTCGATACAGATTAAAATAGGGGCCTCAGTATCTGGTATTTGGTTGGCCAACCAAGGGGTGGGGGGGGGGGCTAGATAATAAGATAAAACATGAGCCGGCTGATCACTATCCAGGGCGCCGGTGAATATGAGCACGCGAAGAAATGTCGAAAATTATAAGACGACGAAACAACTCCTGGGTGACCCGTTGGTTGCCCCGGGTTCACCCGCCGTCAAGGTTTGGCTGGAAACAGGGGACAACAGGTACTCTGTAACAGTCCCTAGTGATTTGTATGGGGGGGGGGGGTTGTATAGTTGGCCGTATGGTGAGTCTTTCGATCTAAAGATAATTCAGTACTGGAAACACGAAACGAAAGTTGTAAGTGGGGACCCGAACTGGGACAGAGCGTATAGGATGCGGTGCTTTAATAAATGGGAAGAGTTAGCCATCGAAGGTTAAACTTAAGCAGGAAGAAAACCCGACCTCTCAAAAGGCAGCGATACCCCATCGGGATCCTCGGGCTCGACTGCCTCGGGCACCGGACTGTACCCTCAAATAACGCCCCCGCCTCCGAATCAGGGGCTGTCGGATGCCATGGAAATAACAGAGATGGCTGAGCAACGGAACCGCAAGCTGCTGCCCCGTTCAACGGGGGAGGGGGGTAAACCAAGGTGTGGGAGGGGGTAAACCAAGATGGGGGAGGGGGTAAACCAAGGTGGGGGGTAAGTCAAGGTGGGGGGAGGGGGGTAGAAGAATCTGATCAAGGGAGACCCGAACAGGACCCTCACTCTGGGATAGAACGGGTAATCCGACCACATGAACGGGTGTCCCGGGGAACAGCGGAGGCCGGACGTAGTGTCCGCTGACAGCCCAGGATGTTCTGAGGGAGCGGCACTTCAGCTCCCTCGCATTATTGTGGGAGATAATCCCATACTAAAACCATGGACTCCAGCTGAGGTACGAAATATGATGAGCGACGCGCCCAACCCTCTCCGCCAGCCACTGGCTTTTCACAAGGGGTTGGTCCAGACCTGTCAAATATTTAACCCTCTCCCGGGAGCTGCTTAAAGTGATTTGAGGAACTTCTTGGCCCGGAGAGGGAGTCAGTTTCCCTGCCATCGATCCGGGACCGAGGGGTGACTGGGTCGCTCCCGTACCTGGCACCCTCACGGACCGAACGAGCAATTGGTTAGAAGGGGTGAAAGACGGCCATCCGTGCGGGATCAAGGCAACACTGGGGTTCTGGGGAAGTTACCAGGTGTCACCACAATAATGGCGAAATCTTTACCAATTTCACTGGCGATCCAAGGATACGTGGGAATCTAGTGCAGGAATTGCCCACAATCAGCAAAATGGCCCGCTAGCTAGTTTCTGAACCGCCTTCGACCCGGGGTGGCTCACTCTTTTAAATGAGCTCATCGAAACTGGCAAACACAGCAATGGGATGATATCAAGCAACACACATCAAAGTTGCTGGTGAATGCAGCAGGCCAAGCAGCATCTATAGGAAGAGGTGCAGTCGACGTTTCAGGCCGAGACTCTTCGTCAGGACTAACTGAAGAAAGAGTGAGTAAGGGATTTGAAAGTTGGAGGGAGAGGGGGAGATCCAAAATGATAGGAGAAGACAGGAGGAGGAGGAATAGAGCCAAGAGCTGGACAGGTGATAGGCAAAAGGGGATACGAGAGGATCATGGGACAGGAGGTCCGGGAAGAAAGACGGGGGGGGGGGAACCAGAGGATGGGCAAGAGGTATATTCAGAGGGACAGAGGGAGAAAAAGGAGAGTGAGAGAAAGAATGTGTGCATAAAAATGAGTAACAGATGGGGTACGAGGGGGAGGTGGGGCCTTAGCGGAAGTTAGAGAAGTCGATGTTCATGCCATCAGGTTGGAGGCTACCCAGACGGAATATAAGGTGTTGTTCCTCCAACCTGAGTGTGGCTTCATCTTTACAGTAGAGGAGGCCGTGGATGGACATGTCAGAATGGGAATGGGATGTGGAATTAAAATGTGTGGCCACTGGGAGATCCTGCTTTCTCTGGCGGACAGAGCGTAGATGTTCAGCAAAGCGGTCTCCCAGTCTGCGTCGGGTCTCACCAATATATAAAAGGCCACATCGGGAGCACCGGACGCAGTATATCACCCCAGCCGACTCACAGGTGAAGTGTTGCCTCACCTGGAAGGACTGTTTGGGGCCCTGAATGGTGGTAAGGGAGGAAGTGTAAGGGCATGTGTAGCACTTGTTCAGCTTACGGATAAGTGCCAGGAGGGAGATCAGTAGGGAGGGATGGGGGGGGGGGACGAATGGACAAGGGAGTTGTGTAGGGAGCGATCCCTGCGGAATGCAGAGAGAGGCGGGGAGGGAAAGATGTGCTTAGTGGTGGGATCCCGTTGGAGGTGGCGGAAGTTACGGAGAATAATATGTTGGACCCGGAGGCTGGTGGGGTGGTAGGTGAGGACCAGGGGAACCCTATTCCTAGTGGGGTGGCGGGAGGATGGAGTGAGAGCAGATGTACGTGAAATGGGGGAGATGCGTTTAAGAGCAGAGTTGATAGTGGAGGAAGGGAAGCCCCTTTCTTTAAAAAAGGAAGACATCTCCCTCGTCCTAGAATGAAAAGCCTCATCCTGAGAGCAGATGCGGCGGAGATGGAGGAATTGCGAGAAGGAGATGGCGTTTTTGCAAGAGACAGGGTGAGAAGAGGAATAGTCCAGATAGCTATGAGAGTCAGTAGGCTTATAGTAGACATCAGTGGATAAGCTGTCTCCAGAGACAGAGACAGAAAGATCTAGAAAGGGGAGGGAGGTGTCGGAAATGGACCAGGTAAACTTGAGGGCAGGGTGAAAGTTGGAGGCAAAGTTAATAAAGTCAACGTTACCTCCTTGATCAACATGGATAGAAACGGGATATTTAAGAACCAGGGAGAGAAAGGCCGGTACGTGAATGGGACGCGTGAGCGCCGGGACAGGGGTCGGGCTGTATGTCGGAAATGCGGTAGGAAAGGACGCTGGACTAGGGAATGCCGTAGTAAGGATGAAGGACTGAGGCAAGAGGGCCCCGGAACGAGGGACGGGGAGACCTTCAGAGGGCAGGATCCGTTTTCCGTGCGAAATCCCGTTGGGACCTTATAGGGGGACCGCGGAGGATGGGCGATGCAGTCAGCAATGATCAGGCATTCAGAAAACCCCCTAGACGACCCCTGTTAGAGACCCAGATGGTTAGGGTCCTGATCGACTCCGCTGCTACGGCATCGTCCGTGCATCCTTCCGTGGCGTTACCAAGAGGTCATTAAAGTATTAAGACCGGAGGAATAGCCGGAGTTCCTATGATAGATCCCCTGTCCAAGCCGGTTGCAATAAAGGAGGGGACAATTGGATTAATGAGACATTTGTAATAGCCTGTTAATTTGCTTGGGCGCCAGGCCTTCTGTAAATTAAATGCCGTTGGCCATTGCACCCCAAGGTCTTGTATCTTGAGATCCCCGAAATAGACTGTCTGAGCTTCGCATTATAATGCCCCCAGCAAAAACAAAAAACAGACTACACATCAGCTCTTTATAGCTGGGAACTCTTGAAAGATACTTGGAAATGTCCACGGCAATGGCAGCATGCAGATGATGGGGGATTTCTGGATGGTTTAATTGGCACATGCAAAATAGTAACCGCCTGCACTGACAGACCCGCACTCCAATGATGACGATAGATCTCGCACGCATCGTTATGAGGGACAGAAAGAGCTAATTTCCCTATCGGAGAGGGACCAGAGGTCTTTGGACCAGAGGGTATAGCCATGGAAGTTAATTTACAACCCAGACAGCGGGGGATATTCTCGGGGGGGGGGGTGCAATACTCGATACCCCATCGTTGGCAGTTAAACGCCCATTTAAATCAAAGACCTGGGACCCATGCTGAGGCGGGTGTTGGAGAACCAGAAGGGCGATAATATTACCTCTATCACAAGTAGGATGTGAGTTTCACAGGCGGAACCCTAACTCCCCCCCCCCCACCGACCATCAACGGACATTCGTCAAGTGGACCCTGTGTTGTGGGCACAACGTAACAATCATAGGACCATAAGACCATGAGACGTAGGAGCAGGATTAGGCCATTCAGCCCATCGAGTCTATTCCGCCGTTCTGTCATGGCTGATCCCGGATCCCAATACACCTGCCTTCTCGCCTTATCCTTTGATGCCCTGATCGATCAGGAAACGGCCAACTCCGCCTTAAATATACCCACAGACTAGGCCTCCACCACAAAGTATTCCACAGATTTACTACTCTCTGGCTATAAAAAAAAATCCTCCTTACCTCTGTTCTAAATGATCACCCCTCAATTTTGAGGCTGTGACCTCTAGTTCTGGATACCCCCACCATAGAAAACATCCTCTCCACATCCACCCTATCTAGTCCTTTCAACATTCAGCAGGTTTCAATGAGATCCCCACCCCACCCCCGCATTCTTCTAAATTCCAGTGAATACAGACCCAAAGCTGCCAAACGCTCCTCATATGTTAACCCCTTCATTCCGGGAATCATCCTCATGGACCTCCTCTGGACTCAGTCCAATGACAACACATCCTTTCTGAGATATGGGGCCCAATACTGTTGACAATATTGTAGCCCTGAGGTAACCTTGTCTGTGTGTACTGCTGTCCATTATAGGTAGAGGCGAACAGGTACTGACCGTCTTCGTGCAGGGGTATGGAGAAGAGTGTCACAATGGAATGTTGATGGTGGACCCAAATGCAAGACACAGACACTGAAGTACAAAGAACAGGACTTGACTAGAGTAGGGATGTGACAGGATACAGACAAAGAGCAGGGACAAGAACGCAGACTAGGGCTTGGACCCCGAGCTAGAGACTGGACAAGGACCCAGAACCTTGCCTCGGGCTCGGGCCTCAGAACCAGGCATGGACATGACATGACTGCAGGACTGGAGGCTAGGGTCTTGAGGCTGCAGGCTGGGGTCTTGGGTCTTGGGTCCTGGGTCCGTCGAGGCTTGGGTATAGACTCCGAGCTGGAGACTGGGCAAGGACCCAGAACCTGGGACTTGACGCAGGCTCGGACTCCAGAACTAGGCAAGGACAAGACAAGGCTACAGGACTGGACATGGCTCGGGTGTGGAACGCTTGGATAGAGTGAGATACAAGGACAGGTAAAGGCACATGGACAGGACTCAGATAGAACTGGACTAGGCATGGACTGGACGAGGGACTTCGGGAGCATGGAACTTTGGACTAGGAGAGACGGGAGCATGGAACACAGAGCCAGGACCCCTCCTTGGGAACAGGACGTAGGGCCAGGACTCATACACAGAACACTGAACATGAAAAGAGGGATCTCAACACAAGGTGGTGGCAAACGGCCAGACCCACCTAGCGAAGGTGTGGACACAGAGACACAATTCTGCACAACAAAAGACAGTTTCTTATCTTGACCTAACAAGGCTCCAGTCTTGTTCTGGGGGTAAAACTTCAGCGATACAGGCGGGGTATCCAGGCTAGGTAAGAAGACAGAGAGTCAGGCGAGGGGGGAAAGTCAAGGAGGGGAACAGGACAGTCCAGCAGGGAATCCCCTGTTTGCAGAGGTATTTATGTCTCAGCCCCAAAACGAGAAACATGTGCTCACAACAGAAACTGGGGAAAACCAAAAACCTCGGAACAAGGAACCATGGACCGGACCGTGAACCAGAACACAGACTTCACAGACCGGACTATGACAAAGAGAGCTGAACACAAGTCAATTACAGCGTACCAGCAACCCTCTGACGGGACAGAGGTCAATATCACACAGGCGTCCGACACTACGGGTGAAATGGGCTGTACTATCTGATTTATAGCCCTCAAGTCCTGTACAAACCACCACATCCAGTTTTCCTGGCTTGGGAGTGGGTAACACCGGCGTGTTTCAGGGTCTTTGTGTTAGCCGACGAGCCTCTCGCTGCAATAAGCTTTCATCACCGGCTTCATCCCAGTCAGTGCTTCTGGAGATAAGCTGTAGTGTGTGATGGTGGGTGGTCTGGGGATAAACTGGAGTGAGGGTGGTCTGGGGATAGACTGGAGTGAGGGTGGTCTGGAGATAGACTGGAGTGAGGGTGGTCTGGAGATAGACTGGAGTGAGGGTGGGCTGGAGATAGACTGGAGTGAGGGTGGTCTGGGGATAAACTGGAGCGAGGGTGGTCTGGGGATAGACTGGAGCGAGGGTGGTCTGGGGATAGACTGGAGCGAGGGTGGTCTGGAGATAGACTGGAGTGAGGGTGGTCTGGGGATAGACTGGAGTGAGGGTGGTCTGGAGATAGACTGGAGTGAGGGTGGTCTGGAGATAGACTGGAGTGAGGGTGGTCTGGAGATAGACTGGAGTGAGGGTGGGCTGGAGATAGACTGGAGTGAGGGTGGTCTGGGGATAAACTGGAGCGAGGGTGGTCTGGGGATAGACTGGAGCGAGGGTGGTCTGGGGATAGACTGGAGCGAGGGTGGTCTGGAGATAGACTGGAGTGAGGGTGGTCTGGGGATAGACTGGAGTGAGGGTGGTCTGGGGATAAACTGGAGTGAGGGTGGGCTGGGGATAATCTGGAGTGAGGGTGGGCTGGAGATAGACTGGAGCGAGGGTGGTCTGGGGATAGACTGGAGCGAGGGTGGGCTGGAGATAGACTGGAGCGAGGGTGGGCTGGAGATAGACTGGAGTGAGGGTGGTCTGGAGATAGACTGGAGCGAGGGTGGGCTGGAGATAGACTGGAGCGAGGGTGGTCTGGAGATAGACTGGAGCGAGGGTGGGCTGGAGATAGACTGGAGCGAGGGTGGTCTGGAGATAGACTGGAGCGAGGGTGGTCTGGAGATAGACTGGAGCGAGGGTGGGCTGGAGATAGACTGGAGCGAGGGTGGTCTGGAGATAGACTGGAGCGAGGGTGGGCTGGAGATAGACTGGAGCGAGGGTGGTCTGGAGATAGACTGGAGCGAGGGTGGTCTGGAGATAGACTGGAGTGAGGGTGGTCTGGAGATAGACTGGAGTGAGGGTGGTCTGGGGATAGACTGGAGTGAGGGTGGTCTGGGGATAGACTGGAGTGAGGGTGGGCTGGGGATAATCTGGAGTGAGGGTGGGCTGGAGATAGACTGGAGTGAGGGTGGGCTGGAGATAGACTGGAGCGAGGGTGGGCTGGAGATAGACTGGAGCGAGGGTGGTCTGGGGATAGACTGGAGCGAGGGTGGTCTGGAGATAGACTGGAGCGAGGGTGGTCTGGAGATAGACTGGAGCGAGGGTGGGCTGCGGATAGACTGGAGCGAGGGTGGGCTGCTGATAGACTGGAGCGAGGGTGGTCTGGGGATAGACTGGAGCGAGGGTGGTCTGGGGATAGACTGGAGCGAGGGTGGTCTGGGGATAGACTGGAGCGAGGGTGGTCTGGGGATAGACTGGAGCGAGGGTGGTCTGGGGATAGACTGGAGCGAGGGTGGGCTGGAGATAGACTGGAGTGAGGGTGGGCTGGAGATAGACTGGAGTGAGGGTGGGCTGGAGATAGACTGGAATGAGGGTGGGCTGGGGATAGACTGGAGTGAGGGTGGTCTGGAGATAGACTGGAGTGAGGGTGGGCTGGAGATAGACTGGAGTGAGGGTGGGCTGGGGATAAACTGGAGTGAGGGTGGTCTGGGGATAGACTGGAGTGAGGGTGGGCTGGAGATAGACTGGAGTGAGGGTGGGCTGGAGATAAACTGGAGTGAGGGTGGTCTGGAGATAAACTGGAGTGCCTGCTGGGGAGTGGTCTGGAGTCTCATTTGAGGGTGACCAGGTGAGGGGCTACGGACTTAACTCACCCCACATGATTGGCAGATGAACTTAATGGGTACTTTGCATCTGTCTTCATTGTGGAAGACACAAGCAGTGTGCCACAGGTCATGATCTTTCAAGAATCACTTGATTCTGGCATGGTCCCAGAGGACTGGAAAATTGCAAATGTCATTCCACTCTTTAAGAAGGGAGGAAGGCAAAAGAAAGGAAATTATAGGCCAGTTTGCCTAACCTCAGTGGTTGGAAGTTTTGGAGTCTATTATTAAGGATGAGGTTTTGGGGTACTTGGGGACTAATCATAAAATAAATCAAAGTCAGTATGTAAAGGGAAATCTTTCCTGACAACTCTGTTAGAGTTCCTCGAGGAAGTAACAAGCAGGTTGGACAAAGGAGAGGCAGTGGATGTCATGTACTTGGACTTTTAGAAGGCATTTGATAAGGTTCCACATATGAGGCAGCTTAACAAGATAAAATCCTATGGCATTACAGGAAAGATACTGACATGGATAGAGGAATGGTTGACAGGCAGCGAGTGGGAATGAAGGGGGCCTTTTCTGGTTGGCTGTCAGTGATTAATGGTGTTCCTCAGGGGTCAGTATTGGGACGGCTACTTTTCACACTGTTTGTCAATGATTTGGATAATGGAATTGATGACTTTGTGGCAAAGTTTGCAGATGATATGAAGATAGCTGGAGGGGTAGGTAATGCTGAGGAAGCAATGCAAATGCAGAAGGACTTGGACAAATTAGAAGAATGGGCAAAAACGTAGCAGATGGAATACAGTGTTGGGAAATGTATGATCATGCATTTTGGTGAAAGGAACAATAGAGTGGACTATTATCAGAATGGGGAGAGGGTTCAAACATCAGAGGTGCAGAGGGACTTGGAAGTCCTCGTGCAAAACTCCCAGAAGGTTAATGTACAGGTTCAGTCTGTGGTAAAGAAGGCAAATGCAATGTTGACATTTATTTCAAGGGAAATTGAATATAAAAGCAAAGAGATAATGCTGAGCCTTTATAAGACACTAGTCAGGCCGCACTTACCGCAACCCCCAACACATATGCAGCGGCTGTCCGGGACGATCAGGCAGGCTTACTCCTACCCGGAGGCAGCATGATTGTGCAGTATGCAGATACTTTGCTGTAACTTTATTAAAACTCTTAGCATCTCGAGGCCTCAGAGCGTCCCCGTCAAAGTTGCCGCACTGCCGATCTGTGACATACCTACCTGGGTTGTGTCTACAGCAACCCACCTACAGCAAGGGACTCGCCGCAGGGGCCGGAGCGCCTGACAGCTGTCGTACAGGCTCCCAGGCCGGCTAGCCAGAAGCAGATGATGGCCTTTTTGGGCATGACAGACATTGGGTCCCTGAATGTCGGCTCTATGACGCTGCCCTGCGAACCACCATAACTCAAGCAGCCCCCGACACCATACCATATCGTGGACAGAGGAGATGGAGCAAGCTTATGAGGCCTGGAAGGGCGCCCTGATATTGGATCCTGTCCTGGGACTGCCAGAGTAGGGAAAGGCATTCCGGCTGTAGGGGGACGAAAAGGAGGGCTGATCGAGGAACATGGTGGGGGGGGGAGGGCTATAAGAAGACCCACACACTCCTGCCCCCACTGGTTAGGGGAATGCCAGGATGTTTGCGGGCAGGGGCAGCTTCAGCGGTGATGGTTGAAGAGGCTGCACCGTTACTGTCAGCCCTGGAGCAAACCATTGTGGGTGTATCTGATGTATAATCCCCCCCCCCCCACCCTTCCTACATGGCCTCCCCATGCACTAACCGAACGAGGGCACGTAGGAGATTTCTGGGGTACGCCGAGCCATTGTCACTATACCCCTTCAGAGTCCCCGAAGCGTTGCTTGTCCCTCCATACCCGACTCTCCTTCTCCGGGGCCCCTTCCTGGGCAGCGACCAAACCCTGCAAACAGGGAGTAGGGGCGGGTGGGGTGCATTGCTCCCGCATCGCTTTGTCAGCAGCAGCGGCCGTTTTGTATCGTCTTTCCCGAGGATGTAATAAACTCACTTTGTGGCCAGAGTGACCCAAAGTCATGCACCCCCCCCCCCCAGTCTGTATAAATATTTAATGTGCTGTGCATCCCTCTGCCAGAAGACAGGCTGGTGTCAAGGCAAAGAGTTCGGCCGCCTGTGCGGACATTGCTTGCGGAGGGCCCCCGCCTCTAATGTGTCAAAGATTGCCGGTATTGTATGGGCATTAGGCTCACACGAGGAGCCATCCGTAAAGAGTATCAAACCTGGGTTGGCGAGGAGCACATTGGAGTGACATGACAGTTTTGGCCATGAGGTTCAGAGGAACCCGGCTCAGGGACCAGTGCGGCCGGGTTGAGGGCCGGAGCTCTGTGTGAAAGTTTTGATATGCTGAGCTTTCATACCCCGTCGGGCGGGCTGTGGGAAAGTGCTGTGTAGCTCCGAGCTGAGAGGCAGTGAAGAATCAGCGCAGTACAAGCGTGATCTAGAACAGGCTGACCGAAATCTGCCAACGAGATCACCTGCTAAATTTGATCATTTGCCACCCACGGAGGCGCCATTTGCCAATCTGTAGATACACTTCCTGCACATTCCTGTCAGTGGAGTTGGGGGGGGGGGGATAAATATCTGTTAGGAATAGTAGATATGTTCTCCTAGTGTGCGGAGGACAATAAGACCAAGGGACCCATTATAGACCAGGAGATGGTAACCAAAGGCCCAGGATCCAGTCATCATCGGAGGATCAGAGGTGGGGAGGATCCATCATGTAAATATTACTGCGAAGAAAGCACACAGCGCCTCGACTTTCTCAGGAGCCTGCGGAGTTTCAGCGTGTCATTAAAAACCGTGGCAAACTTCTAGATGTGTGGTGGAAAGTGTGCTGACTTGCTGCATTACGGCCTGGTATGGGACACCAATGCCTCTGAGCGGAAAGTCCTACAAAAGGTGGTGGATTCGGCCCAGTACATCACGGCTAAAGCCCGCCCCACCGTTGAGCACATCTACATGAAACGTTGCCGCAGAAAAGCAGCGTCCAGCATCAGGGACCCCCACCACCCAGGTCACGCTCTCTTCTCGCTGCTGCCATCAGGAAGAAGGTACAGGAGCTTCAGGACTCGCAACACCAGGTTCAGGAACAGTTACTACCCCTCAACCTAGAACAAAAGGGGATAACTACACTCATTTAAGGACTCTATTCTCGCCATTTGTTGCCATTTATTTACATCTGTATTTGCACGGATTGTTGTCCATTGACTCCGTTTACAGTCACTGTTCTATAGATTTGCTGAGCATGCCCGCGGGTAAAGAATCGCAGGGCTGTATGTGGTGACAGGCATGTACACTGAAAATAAATTTCACTTTGACTTTGAGCTTCTGATGAAAGGCGAGAGCCTGGTGCCCTTGGTACTCTGTTCAGCTCTTGTCTGCCCTTATCACATGGTGAACTCCCTGTTGGGTGACCTTGGCCACTTCTCCCTTTCTACACTAAATGAGGGTTCATCTTTCTTTGGGTTTGACTCTGAACCCGAGTTTGTAGGTTCAGGAGGAGGACGGGGTAAAAAGTTGGTGAGGTTTGACAGGAAGCGGGCTCCGTCTCTTTGCCCGCTGGGTTCCCTGTCGTACAACCATTAGAGGGCTCACGCCAACAGTCGCCTTCTCGACAGACCACCACTGCCTAGTCACCAGCCGCTTCATGTAGCCTCTGCTACGTTATTTTCAGCTTCGTGCTCAAATAGAGCTTCCACACGAACTTTCTCCATGTCTAAATGAGCTTTTTCCATTAGAGTTTCAACTGAGGGCTGAGCAGAAGCCACTGTCAGTTCTGGCGCGGGGTCGTGCTGCCGCTGTGCTAATTACTGTTTTGCGAAGACACGGTCTGTCCTGATTTGCTAGGCTCGGCGATTTCACGTTGCCGGGGTCGGAAGATGCCTGCAGTATTCAGACGCATCTCCAGTCCACGAGGGCGATTTGCCTCTTCACTCTCGCTTCACGTTGTGGACACGCAAAACGCTGCAGGAACTCAGCAGGTCAGGCAGCATCTATGGGGAATGAATAGATAGTTGATGTTTCGGGCCGAGACCCTTCTTCGGGACTCGAAAGGAAGGGAGAACATTCCAGAATAAGAAGGTGGGGATAGGGAAAGTCTAGCTGGAAGGAGACAGGTGAAGCCGGGACGGTAGGAAAGGTAAAGGGCTGGAGAAGAAGGAATCGGACAGAGTAGCAGAAAGGGACCATCGGAGGGAGGGGGGGGGGGACCAGGGCGAGGTGATAGACAGGTGAGAAGAAGTAAGAGGACAGAGTGGCGAATAGAAGAGGGAGGGAGAGGGATCTTCTTTACCGGAAGAGGAAATCAATGTTCATGCCATCAGGTTGGAGACAACCCAGACTGAATACAAGCTGCTGCTCCTCCACCCTGAAGGCCACCATCATCGAGTACAGCACAGAACCAGGCCCTTTGGCCCATCAAGTGTATTCCGAACCATTTACTGCCCACTCCCATCGACCTGCACCGGCACCATAGCCCTACCATCCATGTAAATTAAAAAAGCGGAACCAAAAAGGTGGTGATCTCTGGATTCATGGAAAACCGGCACCAATATTGGGGATGGCAGCTCCCGAACCATGATGGGACCGGATCCTGGCAAACTGCATAACTGGGGCCTTAAACCAGATAGCGGGTGGGGGTGGGGGTCAACAGATTGGAGAAGTACGGATAAAGTGAAGGAGAAAAGTGTGGATAAAGATAAAGTAAAAGCAAAAGTTAAAAATGAGAAAAGTAAGGGTGGAGTGCAGAAAAGTCAAGTACAAAAGAGACAAAGTTTACCAGATTTTAAAAGCACAATGAGTGTAAGGACACTTCATCTGAATGCCCGTAGTATTCAAAACAAGGTCAGTGAACTTGTGGCACAAATCAGTATAAAGGCTATGATTTAGTAGCCATTACAAAAATACGGTTGCAGGGTGGAGAGGATTGGGAATTAGTTACTCAAGGATATCAAGTATTACGGAAGGATAGGCAGGAAGGTAAGGGAAGTAGATTAGCGCTCTTAATTAAAGGTGAGATCAGGGCAATAGAGATGATATAAGATCTAAGGAGAAGAATATTGAATCCATCTCGATAGAGATTAGGAATAGTAAAGGGGAAAAAATCACTGCTGGGTGTTGTCTATCAGCCACTGAATAATAACATTACAGTGGCACAGGCAATAAACAGAAATATCTGAGGCATGAAAGAATGGAACAGCCGTTATCATGGGGGACTTTAACTTGCACATAGATTGGGTGAATCGAGTTGGTTGAGACAGTCTTGAGGAGGACTTCATAGAAAGCATCCGTGATGGCTTTCTTGAACAGTATGTTACTGAACCTATGAGGGAATGTGCTGTCTTAGATCTGGTCCTGTGCAATAAGACAAGTAAAATTAGTGATCTTGTAGTTAGGGATCCTCTTGGAAAGAGTGATCACAGAATGAGTGAGTTTCTCTTACAGATGGAGGGTGCAATAGTTCAATCTAAAACCAGTGTATTATGCCTAAACAATGGAGATACAACAGGATGAGGGAGGAGTTGGATAGGATAGACTGGGAACACGGACTATATGGTGGGACGGTTGAGAAACAGTGGAAGACTTTCAAAGAGATTTTTCACGGTGCTCAACAAAAGTATTTTCCAGTTAAAAGCAAGGACAGTAAGGATGGGGAGAGCCAGCCTTGGATAACTAAGGGAATAAAAGAAGGTGTCAAACTAAAAGCTCATGTGTACAAAGTCACCAAGAGTAGTGGGAAACTGGAAGATTGGGAAAACTTTAAAAAGCAACAAAGAACCACTAAGCAAGCAATAAAGAAAGGGAAGATAGATTATGAAAATAAACCAGCACAAAATATAAAAACGGATAGTAAAAGTTTTTATAATTATATAAATGCCAGCACCCCCAGTTGAACAGTCTTTTTGTGTGTCTTCCCCCTAGCTGTCAGTCTGTGGTTTTGTATTGCCATGTGCTCTTGTTTGTTTTCATGCCCCATGTGCTCCTGTCCCCGCTCCTGCTCTACTCCGGCCCGTGTATTACTGAGTACTCCACCTCTCACCTGTTTCTCATTATTACCTGTATTGCTGCCACCTGTGTCTCATTGTGCTCCACCTATCATCTGCCTCTCTGTTTATTATCAGTGTATTTCAGTCCTGTGTTCTCACCTGTTTGTTACTAGATTGTACCAGTGAGTTTTCCTGAGCCTTTCCAGCATTTGTATCTGTACTCTGCTTGTCTGAATATCAACTCTGCCTGTTTCTTGATTCTGGTTTTTGGATTTCTCTGGATGTTTTGATCTCTGCCTGAACTTTGTTGTCAACTCTGTTTGTACCTTGGGATTTGTTACTCAGTTAATATCACTGTGTGCACAGTACTGGGTCTGTGATTGGATTCCTGCTCCAGTGCCCTGACAATAAAGCAGAAAAGGATGGCTAAGGTGAATATATGTCCCTTGGAGGACAAGAAGAGGGAATTGATATTGGGTAATGAGGAAATGGCCAAGGCTTTGAATGACTATTTTATGTTGGCCTTCACAGTGGAGGACATGTCTAACATGCTGAAGAGAGAGATTATGGATGTGATGGGAGGTGAGGATCTTATACACTAAAGAGGTAGTGCTGAGCAACTTGTGGGCCTGAAAATAGACAAGTCCCCTGATCCTGATGGAATGCATCCCAGGGTACTAAAAGAAATGGCAGAAGTTATAGTAGAGGCTTTGGTGATGATTTACCAAAATACTCTGGACTCTGGGGGCCCATCAGATTGGTCGAAGGTGAATGTCATGCCACTATTGAAAAATGGATTTAGGCAAAAGGCAGGTAACCATAGGCCAGTTAGTTTAACATCTGTAGTTGGGAAAATGATTCAAGCTATCATTAAAGAAGAAATAACAAGGCATCTGGAAAGAAATGGATCCATCAGGCAGATGCAGCATGGATTTGGCAAAGGCAGGTCCTGTTTGACAAACTTACTGGAGTTCTTCGAGGATATAATGAGCGCAGTGGATAGAGGGGAACAGATAGGTGTGATTTACTTGGATTTCCAGAAGGTGTTTGATAAGGGCCCACACAAAGACTTATCCATAAGGATGCATGGAGTTGGGGGTGATGTATTAGCATGGATAGAGGATTGGTTAACCAATAGAAAGTAGAGAGTTGGGATACATGGGTGTTTCTCTGTTTGACAATCAGTGGTGAGCGGTGTGCCACAGTGGTCAGTGCTGGGCCCACAACTGTTCACAATATACATTAACGATCTGGAAGAGGGGACCAAGTGTAGTGTATCTATGTTTACTGATGACACTAAATTGAGTGGAAAAGCAAATTGTGTGGAGGATACAGGGAGTCTGCAGAGAGATATAAATAGGGTAAGTGAGTGGGCAAGAGTCTGGTAGATGGAGTACAATGTTGGTAAATGTGAGATCATCCACTTTGGAAGGAAAATGGAAGATCAGATTATTATGTAAATGGTGAAAGATTGCAGCATGCTGTTGTGCAGAGGGACTTGGGAGTGCTTGTGCATGAATCACAAAAGGTTGGTTTGCAGGTGCAGCAGGTTATCAAGAAGGCAAATGGAATGTTGGCCTTCATTGCGAGAGGGATTGAATTTAAGAGCAGGGAGGTTATTTTGTAACTATACAGGATACTGGTGAGGCCGCACCTGGAGTACTGTGTGCAGTTCTGGTCTCCTTACTTGAGGAAGGATATACTGGCTTTGGAGGCAGTGCAGAGGAGGTTCACCAGGTTGATTCCAGAGATGATGGGGTTAACCTACGAGGAGAGATTGAGTTACCTGGGATTGTACTTGCTGGAATTCAGCAGGATGAGAGATCTTATAGAAACATATAAAATTATGAAAAGGATAGATAAGATAGAGGCAGCAAAGTTGTTTCCACTGGTAGGTGAGACTAGAACTAGGGGACTAAGCATCAAGATTCGGGGGATTAGATTTAGGATGGAGATGAGGAGGAACTGCTTTTCCCAAAGAGTGGTGAATCTGTGGAATTCTCTGCCCAGGCCACGATGCAGCCAGTCAATAACTCTGCACCACACATCTATAGCATTTTGTCAAAGTTTTAGGTGTCATGCTGAATCTTTGCAAACTTCTAATGAAATAGAAGTGCTGCTGTGCTTTCTTTGTATTTGCACTTTCCACAAGTATAAAAGCGAATGAAATAATTATTACTCCAGATTCAATACACCACCAAAAAAAAAACACAATTAGATAAAGAGCAAAATAATAATAAAATCACAAAATATATAAGATAGGTTCTATCCATCGACTGATTGCATGTCCATAATGTGATGCCGGGTACAGGAGTGTCCGCACATCAGGCTCTCGATCAGTAAAGGTGTCAAAGATTACAGGGAGAAAGCAGAGAGTGGGGGCGAGATGCCATGGTGGAATAGCACAGCAGACTCGATGGTCTGAATGCCTAATCCTTCTCCTATCGGGAACAGCAATGCCACCAGCAGATAAGCCTACAGAAAATAGTGGTTACAGCCCAATCCTATCGTGGCAAAATGCCTCCCCACCACTGAGCCCATCTACACAGAGCATTGTTGCAGGAAAGCAGCTTCCATCATCAAAGACCTCCACCATCTAGGCCATGCTTTCTTTGCACTGCCAGCATCAGGCAGGAGGTACAGGAGCCTCTGGACCCACACCGCCAGGTTCAGGAGCAGTTATTACCCTACAACCATCAGGTTCCTGAAGCAGTGTGGATAACTTCACTCACCACAACTCTGAACTGATTCCACAACCTATGAACTCACTTTCAAGGACTCTACAAGTCATGTTCTCAATATTATTTATTTATTTGTTAGTTGTTATTATTTGCAATTCTTTTTGTATTGCACACTTTGTCATCTTTTGCACATTAGTTTGTTCATTTTTGTGTGTGGCTTCTCAATTATCCCATTGTTTCTTTTATTTACCGTGAACGCCCGCAATAAAACGAATCTCAGGGCTGCAAATGGTGACATGTACGTACATTGACAATAAATTCACTCTGAACTTTGTCGTTAGTTTTGTGGTCTGTTCCTGTCCTGTGTGCTCGGTGTAATACTGCAGTGCCAGCACCAGGTGGCAGGCCTGCGCCATGACCGAGGTCGCTGAGAAGGCAGCGCTCCCTGTAAAGTGACTGGTGATCGGTTCGAAGATTAAGCCAAAGGCCTGGTCATCTCCTTCAGTACAATATTCGAATCCCACCTCCGTCCCTAGGAAATTTAAATTCCTTGTACTGCTGCCATTAAAAAACACATTTGATGATATATGCCAGTGTCAATAAACCTGATTCTGGTTCTGATTCCGAAAGACTGGAGTGAGTAATTAGGTGCCTCTTATTTTTATCATATATATTATAAGACCACAAGATACAGGAGCAGAATTAGGCCATTTGCCCGTTTGAGTCTGCTCTGCCATTTTATCATGACTGATCTGTTTTTCCTCTTAACCTCAATCTCCAGCAAAGAATTCCTCAGGTTCCCACCACTCTCTGGCTGAAGAAATTCCTCCACATATCCATTCTAAAACGATGCCCCTCTATTCTGAGGCTGTGTCCTCTAAACTTAGACACTCCCACCACAGGAAACATCCTGTCCATATCCAGTCTATCAAGGCCTTTCACCCTTTGATGGTTTTCAATGAGGTCAGCCCTTACTTTTCTGAATTCCAGTGAGTATAGGCCCAGAGCCATCAAACACTCTTCAGATGACAAGCCATTCAATCCTGGAATCATTTTTGTGAACCTCCTTTGAACCCTCTCCAGTTTCAGCACATCCTTTCTAAGATAAGGGGACCAAACCTGCTCACAATACTCCAAGTGAGGCCTCACCAGTGCTTCATAAAATCCCAACATTACATCCTTGCATTTATATTCTAGTCTTCTTGAATTGAATGCTAAAATTGCATTTGCCTTCCTTACCGCAAACTCAACGGGCAAATTAACCTTTAGGGAATCCTGCACAAGGACTCCCAATTCCCTTTGCACCTCAGATTTTTTTTGTATTTTCTATCTATTTAGAAAATAGTCAACCATTTCATTCCTGCTATCAAAGTGCATGACCATACACTTCCCGATTGTGTGTTCCATCTGTCATTTCTTTGCTCATTCTCCTAATCTGTCTAAGTCCTTCTGTAGCCTCTCTACTTCCTCAAAACTACCTGCCCTTCCACCTTTCTTCATTTTGTCTGTAAACTTTGCAACAAAGCCACCAATTCCATCATCCAAATTATTAAAATATAGCATAAAAAGAATCAGTCCCAACACAGATCCCTGTGAAACACCACTAGTCACCAGCAGCCAACCAGAAAAGGCTCCCTCTATTCCCACTCTTTGCTTCCTGCCAATCAGCCACTGCTTTATCCATGCCAGAATCTATCCTGTAATACCATGGGCTTGTAGCTTGTTAAGAAACCTCATGTGTGGCACCTTGTCAAAGGCCTTCTGTAAATCAAGTACACCTCAACTGACTCTCCTTTGTCTATCCTGCTTGTTATTTCTTCAAAGAATTCCAACAGATTTGTCAGGCAAGATTTTCCCTTGAGGAAACCATGCTGACTACAGCCTATTTTATCATGTGCCTCCAAGTACCCTGAGACCACATCCTTAACAATTGACTCCAACATCTTCCCAACCACTGAGGTCAGATTAACTCAACTATAATTTCCTTTCTTCTACCTCTCTCCCTTCTTGAAGTGTGGAATGACATTTGCAATTTTCCAGTCCTCCAGAACCATGCCAGAATCTAGTGATTCTTGGAAGATCATTACCAATGCCTTCACAATCCCTTCAACTACCTCTTGCAGAACCCCTGGTGTGTTCACCATCTGGTCCAGGTGACCTGTCTACCGTCAGACCTTTCAGTTTCCCAAGAACCTTCTCCCTAGTAATGATAACTTCACACACTTCATGCCCCTTGACCCTGGAACTCCCACCATACTGCTAGTGTCACCCACAGTGATGACTGATGCAAAATACTTA
Source organism: Mobula birostris (assembly GCF_030028105.1). Taxonomy (NCBI): domain Eukaryota; kingdom Metazoa; phylum Chordata; class Chondrichthyes; order Myliobatiformes; family Myliobatidae; genus Mobula; species Mobula birostris. The sequence continues at coordinate 111,449 of NW_027278464.1, forward strand.
TTCAGTTTGTTTGCCATTTCGTTGTCCCCCATTATGACCTCTCCAACATCGTTATCCAGTGGTCTGATATCCACCCTCACCTCTCTTTTACACTTTATGTATCTGAAGAAACTTTTGATATCTTCTTTAATATTATTGGCTAGCTTACTTTGGCATTACATCTTTAATTTCTTAATGACTTTCTTAGTTGCCTTCAAATGGTTTTTAAAAGCTTCTTATTCCTCTTACTTCCCACTAAATTTTGCTCTATTATATGCCCTCTCTTTGGCTTTTATGTTGGCTTTGACTTCTCTTGTTATGCCTTTAGAATACTTCTTCCTCGTTGGGATGTATATATCCTGTGCCTTCCTAATTGCTTCCAGAAATTCCAGCCATTGTTATTCTGCCATCATCATTCTTTTCCAATCAATTCTGAGCAGCTCCTCTCTCATGCCTCTGTAATTTGCTTTACTCCACTGATACATTTGACCTCAGCTTCTCCTCAAATTTTAGGATGAATTTGATGATATTATGATCACATGCCCCTAAGTGTTCTTTTACCTTAAACTCTCTAATTAATCTTGGTTCATTGCATAACACCAAATTCAGAATTGGCCGATCTCCTAGTGGGCTCAACCCCTGAGTTGCTCTTAAAAGACATCTCATATGCACTCTAGAAATTCCCCCTTCTGGAATCCAGCACCAACCTGATTTTCCCAATCACCCCCCCCCCGCCCCGTAACTATTGTTGCCTTGCCCTTTAGACATGCATTTTCTATCTCCAGTTGTTTGTAGTTTTGTGGCAGCAATACAGTACAGTCAAAAATTACTATGTCACAAAAATAAATAAACAGTGAAAAAGACAAATAGTGAGGTAGTGTTTGTGGATTTATGGACTGTTTGGAAATCTGACTGCAGAGGGGAAGAAACAGTTCCTAAAACATTGAGTGTGGGTCTTGGGACTCTTGTACCTTCTCCCTGATGGTAGTCATGAGAAAAGGACATGTCCTGAAAAGTGATAGATGCATGGAATCCCTGTACGATGTGGTACAGGCCACAGAGGTTTAGAGAACATGGGCCAAAGGAGGGTGGATAGGGCTGGGCATCACGGTTGACATGGACCAGATAGGTTCAAGGGTCTCCTCCCTCTGGTTCTCCACCTTCATGGTGCACTGCCCAGATTCTATATTCTTCAACCCCTTGCCTCTTTCACCTCTCACCTCCACATCAATCCCAATTCATCCCTCCCCCCTCCCCAATCTGCCCGTCTTCCCCTCACCTGGGTTCACCTATCACTCTCTCTCTCGTAGCTTTGAAGCCAAAGCTTCAAAACTCAAGGATCAACGTCACTCGTCACACATTTATCGATCCCGCTGATTGAAATAAAGCGTGGAATCGGCCTTCGAGCGTGCGCCGATTTAATCCCAGCCGAATCACGGGACAATTTACAACGACCCACTAACCAGACCAGCAGGTCTTTGGACTGGGAGGAACAGGGAGGGAACACAGACGATCCTCCCGATTACAGGGAGAACCTATAAACCCCGTACAGACAGCGGGGATTGAATCCGGGTGACCCGTCCGGTGAAGCGGTGTGCTAACCGCCACGCTGTCGTGCTGCCCTGCGGCCATTCGCAGCTTGCTGTGCGTATTGGCGCGACATGTAACAAACACAATATTCAACTATTGTAAATAATAATGATATCTATCGTATAATTTTGTTAAAAATCCCTGATCCAGTCACGTCACAGGCTAGGATCTTGCGCATTTATTGAAAGGTGTTTATATAAACGGAAGTGTTCACGGTGGCAGCATCTCCCTGGGGGAAACCACTCGCTCCGGTGCCCTCACGGCCGGAACCCCGCACCTCCGCCGTCTCTGTCCCCGCGAGGATAGCGCGGGACTCTCCACGACCCCCGAGCGGCGGGACCGCTCCACTCGTCCCCGTGCAGATCCTTCTCCTCACGCACCCTCATCCCTCCCCCCGGGGCAATGTAGGACACCATGCAGTGTGCGGGTGCGCGGTCCCGGCACCCCCCCCCCCACGGGCAGGTGGGCTTCAAATGCGGTCACATTCCATTTTCCTGGTAACATCACCATCCATATAAAACCTGCAGGTGCTGGAAATCCGAGCAACACACACACAAAATGCTGGAGGAACTCGGCAGGCCAGGCAGCATCTACGGAAAAGCGTACAGTCGACATTTCGGGCCGAGTCCTGTGTCATTTTCTGTGTTGTTGCTCGGATTTCCAGCATCTGCAGATTCTGTGTGGACGGTGATTACATTAGTCCGCTGCGAAGTCTATTCCAGCGATAACTACCCTGAAGAAGTTTAAACCTTCCCTTGGACGGGAGTTCACTGTGCCCCGTGATCACTGGATAACAGACTCGCTCTCAGAGGGGGATTGGGTGAATTTGCATTCTGATTGTCTGCCGCCGTCGGACTAAAAAAACATAATTCACGTTGTGGGATTGGCTGTTGGCAGTGTATGTGGATCCCCTCTCGCAGACCCGCACCCACTACTCCCTGGGGCTGCCGTTAACTCCGGCCAATGTCTGTTTAAGTCACCGGTGAAGCGGGGTAACTCCGAGCCCGGGAATCGGTTTACTGGAGGTCGCGATCTTTAATAAGAGCGGATCCCAGCTCTCCGCTCCCCACCAACCCTTGCTAATCCCCTTTACCCCCACTAATCCTTCTTATTCCCCCTTCTCCTGCCCACCAACCATTCCTAATCCCCATTTACCTGCTCCCTCTCCCCACCCAACCTTCCTAATCCCCTTTACCCTACCGCTCTCCACCAACCCTTCCTAACCCCATCTCTCCCCACCCACCTTCCTCATCCCCCTCCCCCTCCCCCTCCCCCTCCCCCTCCCCCTCCCCCTCCCCCTCCCCCTCCCCACCGCCCCTTTACCCCCACTAACCCTTCCTACTCCCCCTTCTCCCTTCCCACCAATCCTACCTGATCTCCCTCCCCTCCCCTCCCCTCCCCTCTCTAAATCTACACTTCCGCAGAAAGGGCTGGGACAGGTGTGCGGAGCCCCGCCCTCGCCGACAGCGGAGGCCGAGTACTCGGGAGGGGTTCCCACGGCCGGCAGCCGATTGCGGGACGGCTCAGGTGAGGTGCGAGTGCCGCTTTGTCCCGGGACAGGTGAACGCGACACTTACTCCAGAAGCGACGGGCGCTTCAGAATTCCCAGCATCGGCAGGCTTTCTCCTGTTTCTGATTCCACATCAGAAACTTTGTCTGCACGGTCCCGGCCTCTCGCCGCGCCAGCTGAGGCAGAGGTTCGGCCGCCGCTTTCTCCTTCGGATTCGGGTCACAGAACTGACAACTCACCCGCTGAGGTCGCGAGGGAGCGCCGCAACGGCCGGGGCGCAGGGGGGCAGCGGCCGTGAGGGAGCGCCGTGCGTCCGAGGGGCGGGGAGGGGGGATGGCCGGGAGGAGCGCCAGGGAGAGGAAGAGCTGGTGAGGACGTCGCAAGGGGAGTGGCAGTGCTGGAGGGGGAGAGATGTCTGTGCCCCTGGTGAGGGGTGGGGGGTATGTAAATGTTCCCCCACCCTGTACCCCAGAGTTAGGGTGGGGAGCGCTCACCCCTGGGGCATTTGAACAATCGGGAACGGCAACAACCGAAGTCCTGGGGTGGGGGCCCTATCGCCGGACCGCTAGGTGGCCGCTTTGGCTAATCCTGAAGTAAGGTGGCGCAGGGTCTGATACGCACGGGAAGATCCCACGGGGGTGTCAGGACAGGAAGGTGCCTGAAGGGGAATGATGGATGGGGTGTGGGGGGGGGATTTTCACACCTGTGGACGGGGGGCGGGGGTTTGCAGAGAGGGTGTGAGACCCTCCTCAGCAGCCTGCTGTCCTGCTCACGATAGGAGGGAGGGAGTGCCGAGGAGATTCACCGCGAAGCTGCCAGGGTTAGCAATGGAGGGTGAGTGTCCAGGCTGGGGCTGTTTATTCTTCCTGGCTGAGTCAGGGGTGAGTGAAATGATAAGAATATCATTGGGATGGGCAGTCCTTTCGAAGGGTCTCAGCCCAACTCGTCAACTTTCTAATCCCCTCTGGAGCTGCCCCGAGTTCCCCCGCCACTCTGTGCCTGGTGCTTGGGTGAACAGTCGGAGGGTTTCTCCCCATGGGGAGAGTATCAAAAAACACAGCTTTATAGAACATTACAGCACAGTACAGGCCCTTCGGCCCACAATGTTGTGCTGACCTTTTAACCTACTGCAAGATCAATCGAACCCTTCCTAAGCAATCTTCCAGTTTTCTATCATCCCCGTGCCTATAGTAGTCATAGTCATACTTTATTGATCTGGGGGAAATTGGTTTTCATTATAGTTGCACCATAAATAATTAAATACTAGTAAAACCATAAATAGTTAAATAGTAATATGTAAATTATGCCAGGACATAAGTCCAGGACCAGCCGATTGGCTCAGGGTGTCTGACTCTCCAAGGGAGGAGTTGTAAAGTTTGATGGCCACAGGCAGGAATGAATTCCTATGACGCTCTGTGTTGCATCTCGGAGGAATGAGTCTCTGGCTGAATGTACTCCTGTGCCCACCCAGTACATTATGTAGTGGATGGGAGACATTGTCCAAGATGGTATGCAACTTGGACAGCATCCTCTTTTCAGACACCACCGTCAGAGAGTCCAGTTCCATCCCCACAACATCACTGGCCTTACGAATCTAAGAGTCTGTGAAATGTCCCTGATGTATCTGCCTCTCCCACCACCCCGGCAGGACGTTCCACACACCCACCACTGTGTGTGGAGAAAAACTTACCTCTGACACCCCTCCAATCAATTTAAAATTATAAACACCAGAAAGTCTGCAGATGCTGGAAATCCAAAGTAACACACGCAGAGTGCTGCTGGAACTCAGCAAGTCAGGCAGCGTCTATGGAGGGGAACGTTCGGTCAACGTTTCAGGCTGAGACCCTTCGTCAGGATTGATAAGGAAGGAGGAAGATGTCAGAACAGCCCTTTAACTTTCCTACACACCTGGCTGCACCTGTCACCTCCACCCTCACCCACACCACCACCTCTTTGTCCTGACATATTAACTCTTCCTTTCCAGTCCTGGAGAAAGGTTTTGGCCCGAAACATCGACTGTTTATTCTTTTTCATAGATGCTGCCTGGCCTGCTGAGTTCCCCCAGCATTTTGTGGCTGTTGCCTTAAAATTACATTTACTGATATTAGCCATTTCCACCCTGGGGAAAAGTCTCTGGCTTTCCACTCCATCTCTGCCTTTCATCATCTTGTACGCAGGTTTAAGGTGAAAGGAGGAAGTTTTCAATGGGATATGGGGGCCAGGGAGGTTAAGTTATGTTCTACGCCAAGTGTTTGATGTCAGGTTTATAAGAGATGTTTGTTGTCATTATTGACACATGTGAGGGGCTTGTCTCGCACACTGTTCATACAGGTCAGGTCATTACACACAGCACTGAGGGGGAACAGGGGAAAACAATAGCAGAATGCAGAGTGAAGTGTCACAGTCACACAGAGAGTGCAGTGCAGGTGGACAATAAGGTGCCAGTCTGTAACAAAGCAGACTGAGCTCAACACATCATCTTAGCACACTAGGGACTGCTCAATAGTCTTCAGCGGTGGCCGGACAAGCTTTCAGGCTTTTGTATCTTCTGCTGATGGGGGACGGGAGAAGAGAGAATGTCTGGGGTTGGAGGGGGGGTTCTTTAATGATGCTAGCTGCTTTACTGAGGCAGTGGGGAGTGTAGACAGTGACCCTGGAGGGGCAGCTGGTTTCTGTAATGTGCTGTGTCCGTAACTCTCTGCAGTTTCTTGTCACGGGCAGAGCAGTTGCCGTAGCATAACCTTTCCATTTTGTTGTGCGCGGGGAGGGGTTTGGGGTTGATGTTCTTGTTGGGGAGGGGGATATGGGGGGGGTTAATGTTCTTGTTCTGTTTTGTACAGTGGATGGTGTTTGGGGTCACTGTTCTTGTTCTGTTTTGTGTACGGAGAGGGGGTTTGGGGTCGCCATTCTTGTGGGGAGGGGGATTATAGGGGTCACTGTTCTTGTTCTGTTTTGTGTACGGAGAGGGGGTTTGGGGTCGCCATTCTTGTGGGGAGGGGGATATAGGGGTCACTGTTCTTGTTCTGTTTTGTGTAGGGAGAGGGGGTTTGGGGTCGATGACCAGGATGTCGTTCTCTTGTTTGTTTGTCGGGGGGGGGGGCAGTAGGAGTGATGATGTCTCTGAACGACTTTCATGTTTATTCTTTGTTTCATGGCTATCTGGAGAAGACACATTTCGGATTTGTATGTGGAGACATACTTTGAAAACGAATGAAGCTTTGAATGTGCTGTCAGAAGAGGTGGTGGAATCAGATGAAATCCCCACCTTTGAGGGTCTCGGAACATTTCAGTAGGGAAAGTATAGCAGGGAATACATCAAAAGTGATTAAGTGTGATCAGTGTGGATAAGCAAAAGGGTCAGTGTGCAGACGATGGGCCAAAAGGCCTGTTTCTGTGCCGACTCTGTAAAATAAAAAAGTAAATGAATTATTTTACTTTGTAGTCGAGGTTTCTTGTGGCTCAGTGTCTGATGTCAGGGTCACCGTCTCAGAATAAAGGGCTCATTAATCAGGCCAGAATCCTGGAGAAATTTCTTTACCCCAAGGGTGGGGAGACTTTGGAATTCTCCTCGCCCCCGCCACCTTCAGCTACCAAGTCCATTCAGGATAAGGGGTCAATAGATATTAGGGAGGTGAGGTTAATTTGCAGGTTTAGTCAGTAATAGGGAAGGCATGTTAGCAGGACTGGAGCGTAAGAACAAGGATGTGATACTGAGGCATTGGTCAGGCTGCTCATGGAATGTTGTGAGCAATTTTGGGCCCCATATCAAAGAAAGGGGTGTGCAGGGAGAATTTCCTGGGAATGGAAGGGTTACCATTTGAAGAGTGGTTGACCTGTACTCACTGGAGTTTAGAAGAACAAGGGGCTTCTCATTGGAACATATTGAATATTGGAAGGCTTAGACAATGGCTATGGAGAGGATGTTTCCTGTAGTGGGGGAGACTAGGACCAGAGAGCACAGCCTCAGAATAGAGAGACATCCATTTAGAACAGAGATTCTCCACCTTCTGTCTAAAGAAATTCCTCCTCATCTCTGTTCTAAATTTCTGTAGCCGGAAAGTCATTGCCACAGACGACCGTGGAGGCCAAGTCATTGGTTATATTTAAAGTGGAGTTTGAGTCTGGGCATCAAAGGCTACAGAGAGAAGGCCGGAGAATGGGGTTGAGAGGGATAATAAATCAGCAGAGAAGGAATAGCAGAACAGACTCGATGGGCTGAATGGCCTGATTCTGCTCCTGTGTTCTATGGAGATGTTTCTGGAGGAAAGTTATGCTGAGGTAAAGGATGGAGCCCGAGGAACTGAATGGTTTCTCTCTCTTGTTCGGCCTCAGTACACTGAGTAATCAATTCATCTGTGTGCAGAAGTTGGTCACTGTACGTTGGTGCATGTGACTGCAATGAGCCAATTTCCTGATTTACCACGTGGGGAAGCTAGCGACGGGGAGAGGTCTGGTCTGACCCCGCGGCACTGGAATGCTGCTGTGCAAAATCAGGACTGGACCTGTCCGGCACTGAATCTGCCTGAGAGGGAAGTGGCCCAGACTGACCGGAGAACTGCTGCTAAGGGTTAAAGTGTCTCGTCTCATAATCTCCTGAGTCTGGAGGTTGAAGGGTAATCCCACTGAGGTGTTTAAAAGGATTAAGGGGATTTAATTAGGTGGGTGGATGGAGAGAAACCATTTCCTTCGACACACAGAAACCAAGGCAGGGGGGTGGGGGTGGGACTGGATGCTCCCCCACCCCCACAAGGCTGTCACTCCTCTGCTCCAGACCCTTCATGGTTGAAACCCTCAGTGAACACATCAGCTTCTCCCGATGTGAACTTTCTAAAGGAAAGATTAACTATGTGTCAACTGTACATCGAGACACACCCAGTGGAATGTGTTGTTTGTGTCAAAGACCAACACAGTCCAAGGATGTGCTGGGGGCAGCCCACAAGTGTCCCCTACACCTCCAGGGCCAGCCTGGCATACCCTAACCCGTACGTCTTTGAAATGTGGGAGGAAATCGGAGCATCTGGAGGAAACACATGCGTTCCCAGGGAGAGCCTGCAGACTCCTCACAGACAGAAGTGGGGATTGAACCCCCATCACTGAAGCTGTGAAGCGATGTGCTATCTGCTGCAGGACCATGCTGTTCACTCAATGCGTATGCCTTTATAGACAATAGACAACAGTCAATAGGTGCAGGAGTAGGCCATTTGGCCCTTTGAGCCAGCACTGCCATTCACTGTGATCATGGCTGATCATCCACAATCAGTATCCAGTTCCTGTCTTATCCCCATAACCTTTGATTCCACTATCTTTAAGAGCTCTATCCATCTCTTTTTTGAAAGCATCCAGAGACTTGGCCTCCACAGCCTTCTGGGGCAGAGCATTCCATATACCCACCACTCTCTGAGTGAAAAAGTTTTTCCTCAACTCCGTTCTAAGTGGCCTCCCCCTAATTCTTAAACTGTGGCCTCTGATTCAAGATTCCCCCAACATCGGGAACATGCTTCCTGCCTCCGATTTATACTTCAGGAGAGCTCTCTACTTGCCCAAATCCCACCCCTCTTTTTGATCCAATGCTCCCTCACCGCATTCCCCCCTCCCCCCCCAAAGCTGTGTAATCTTCCCACTTTCTGCAGTGTGGGCAACTGTATCTCTGTCCTGTACAAACTGAATTGGAGCCCCCACCCCCCACTGTCCTCAGTCCACAGTCCGGCGGGTGGTATAGGAGTGAGCCGGGAGTGGGAAGCAGGACGGGAGCTACACGTTTAGAGCTGTGGCTCCTGCCTGTGCAGAGTGGGCAGCCAGGTAAGACAGTGGTGAATCTGTGGAGTTCATCGTCACGTCACCGGGTATATTCAAAGCAGAGGCTGAGCGGCTCTTGATTAGTCAGAGCATGAAGGGATACGGGGAGAAGGCAGGAGAATGGGGTTCAAAGGGATAATAAATCAGCCATGATGGAATGGTGGAGCAGAATTGATGGGCTGAATGGCCTAATTCTGCTCCTGTGTCTTATGATCTTTATGATCTTGTCCAGCTGGTGGGTTGGAGATATGTCTCCACCGAAGGGTAAGGTGCTCCTTCCCTCCGCTAGCCTGTAGATCACCCTGGGCAAGGTGTAGCACCTGCTTAGACCCGGATCAGGGTCATGTGAAGCCATGGGATCAGGTGGTGGATGGTTGTATGAGCAGCTGGTGCAGATCACAAGTCCTGGTTATGCGACCACTAACAGCAGGCAGACAATCTCTGAAGGTATTGATAATGGCTGGGGTCTCCCATCCTGTAAACGTACTGTCCAGAGGAAGGCAATGGCAGACCACTTCTGTAGAAAAATTTACCAAGAGCAATCATGGTCATGGATGGACCTTGATCGCCCACGTCATACGATGTCGCACGTGGTGATGATTATGATGGTCTTCTGGTTCAGGCCAGAACCGATCTGGACATGGTCACCCTTGTCCATGGAGGGGTATCCACGCTCTTTGTTACTCTGAGGCTGGGTCACTGAGGAGGGTGCAGCTGATCTGATACTCACGGGCAGGCCGCCCTCCGAGTCCAGCCTACTGCTGATGCTTAGCACGTCTCTGTTCCAGTAAATTCCTCGCGAACTGTTCTCAGTCGGTGCGATCTCTTTCGGTGAAAAGCAAGCCCGTACATCTCTGGATTTGCCTCTCTACCCAGCACAAAACGTTGATCCAGTTTACGATGTGAGAAACTGAAGCCAGTCAAACTCCCTGCAGTGAGTCTCTGCTTCCAAAGCGTTTAGATCCACTGCGTTGTTTTTACAGTTCATGAAACCAGAATCCCTGATGGCATTTTAACAATGTTGTCAAACCTTACGTTTGACAAGAAACACGTTTCTCCCTCCTGTTGTAGTTTGAAGCTCAAGTCTATACGTCAGCTGCTCCAAATCTTACTGCAGCACAGCTAATCTCAACAGTGACCACCTACCTGTGTCTGCAGAATTCGCTCTGTTGGAGGAACCCAGTGGGTCAGGCAGCATTGGGGTGTCGGGGTGGGGGCGAAAATGGACCCTTTCAGGCTGAGCCCAATCCAAGTGAAGGGTCTCGACCTGGGACGTACGTGGGGAAGTAATGGTTTTCATAGGTGGTCAGCTGGGCCCAAGGGCCGGTTTGCTTCCTGAGAGATTCTCTGACTCTATGGCGTATCACTGCTGCGGACGTTGACACCTACTGATTAACAAGTTGTACGACTGCTCAGCTTTCCACTGGCTGCCTATTTCTAAAGGCCTCTTCTTTCCTTTCCAGTCCCGATGAAAGGTCTCAACCCAAAACGCCAGTTGCCCATTCCTCTCCATAGGTGCTGCCTGACCTGCTGAGTTCCTCCAGCATTTCGTGTGCGTTACTCTGGATTTCCAGAACCTCTCGTGTTCCTGAAGCGTAGTTGCCTGTGGTAGGGGAGGCACTTGTCAGCCCAGCTTGGACACACCAAGCTCCCACAGCAATGTGAGGCGAACTGGATCTCCTGGTTTAGTTCCAATGATGCATAAACATTGTCCAGTGGAGTAGAAAGTACCCCCTCCTCTTCAAGGATGTACCCCGGGGGTCTTTTACACCCTGCAGAGAAGGCACTGGGGGCTTGGCTTAACATCTGAAGATAAAACTGCACCCCACCCCACTGCAGCAGAGAGTCAATAGGCAGGTGAAAATCACTAGAGATTCTGCAGATGCTGGAAATGCAGAGTAACACACACAAAATGCTGAAGGAACTCAGCTGGTCAGGCAGCACCCATGGAGGGGAATAAACAGATGACGTTTAGGGCTGAGACCCTTCATCAGGACTGGAGAGGAAGTGGGGCAGATTCCAGAATAAGAAGGTGAAAGAGGGGAAGGAATACAAGCTGGAAGGTGATAGGTGAGACCACGTGAGGGGAATGATGGCTGGTGCACTAAATAGCCTTGGGTCCCACTCCACCGGGTTCAGGAACAGTTATTACCCCTCAACCATCAGGTCCCACACCACCAGGTTCAGGAACAGTTATTACCCCTCAACCATCAGGTCCCACACCACCAGGTTCAGGAACAATTATTACCCTCAACCACCAGGCTCCTGAACCAGTGTGGATAACTTCACTCACCTCAACTCTGAACTGATTCCACAGCCTACAGACTTACTTTCAAGGACTCTACAACTCATGTTCTCAGTATTATTTATTTACTTATTTGTTTTTTTTCTATTTGCGCAGTTTGTATTCTTTTGCACACTGGTCATTTGTCAGTCTTTTTGTGTAGTTTGTCATTGATTCTTTTCTACTGTGAATACCCTCAAGAAAATGAACCTCAGGGTAGGGTATGGTGACCCATATGTAGTCTGCTGATAAATTTACTTTGAACTTTGGGATGTACTGTGGCTGGTGAAGTAAGTGTGTGAGGGGTGTGATTACACTGCAGGGGAGATTCACCGCGATGTTGCCCCGGATAGCTGACTATAAGACCATGAGACATAGGGCCAGAATGAGGCCATTTGGCCCATTGAGTCTGCTCTGCCATTTCATCGTGGTTGACCCATTTCTCTCTCCTGCCCTCTCGCTGTACCCCTTTGTGCCCTGCCTGACTAATCAAATATCCGTCAACCTCTACTTTAAATATACCCACAGCCCCATAGCTGCCCGTGGCAATGAATTCCACAGAATCAGCCATGATGGCATGGTGGAGAAAACTTGATGGGCTGAATGGCCTAATTCTGCTCCCATGTCTTATGTAGTGAGCTTCCACCTCTCCAAGGAGCCGTGCATGAGGCTTGGTTTGTTTTCTCTGGAGCTCCAAGTATGGTGTTGTAGAGTTGCAAAGTCCAGGTGGAGCCCACTGTAATGTGGACGCGTGCCTGTGTGCTCAGCTGCAGCGAAAAAGTTACTTACAGCGGCACCCCAAGTAAGCAGCAGTCACACACAAAAAAAAATCAACTAAACATGGGTTCAACAACTTTTACAGAGAGGCACAAAGAAGGAAACTTCCATTTTAGTGTGAATTGCTCACAGTGTTGCTGTACTGAGGTAGTGATTAGAGTTGTGTTGGTTGGTTCAATAAAGAGCTGTTCCTGAACCTAGTGGTTGGGGACCTCAGGCTTCTGTACCTCCTGCCCGGTGGTGGCTGTGAGAGGGCATGGCCTGGATGGTGGGGACCTTTGATGGTGCAAGGTAGAGGCAGGTACATTAGGGACAAGGATGACAGAAAACTAGAGGCTTATTTCAGAGGGAAGGGTTGGATTGATCTTAGAGCAGGTTAAAAAGTCAGCACAGCATCGTAAGCTGAAGTAGGTTGTGTTGTAGCATTCTGTGTTGGTGGATATTACCACCTTCATCGGATACCAGCAAGGCTGGGGCTGGGTATGCCCGGGTGTATTCAGTTTCAAAGTAAAATTAGTACAGACTATGCTCCTGCGATCCATTCACAGTAAGTGCAATGGAATCAGCAAAAGGCCATAGGCAACAGGACAACAACCAGAGTGCAAAAACCAACAAACAGTGCAAATACAAAAATAATAATAATAAATAAACAAGCAATCAACATGGAGAACAGGAGAGGAAGAGAGCTTGAAGGTGAGTCCACTGATTGTGGGAACATTTCCCAGTTGGGGTGAGTGAAGTTACCTCCTCACTAGTTTCTGCAGTTCCAAGCTTTATATTCTTCGCCCTGACCCATGAAAACAAGGAGCTTTACCACCCTATTGACCTGTGGTGCCACTTTTGGGGAGCTGGGGACTGGGAAGGAGACCAGCCTGCAGACAGTCATGGGATCAGGGCTTGTTGCTGAAGGTAGCAGTTATTGGTCGTCCCCAAATGCCCCTGACCAGGATATCAGGTTGGGCAAATTCACAGGGCAAGAAGTCCCCTTTGGATGGTCTGGATTCATGGCTGGGTGAGGAGGGGAGACATCCTTCCCCAAAGGCCAATAATGACCCAAGTGGGGCTTTATGACATTGTGTAGTTTTGCGTTCACCATTACTGACACCAGCTTTTAGACCAGATTTAAGTTAATTAGTGTGTGTTTTATCTTTTCTTTCCTCCCACACAGGAAACTTCTGCTGATCCAGATCACCTGTTGATCTTTCCCTGTCCGTCCAGTCAGAATGAGGTTACTGGCAGCCGCAGCCCTGCTCGGTAAGTGTACTCAGTGCCTCTGCCTAACCCCTCTGCGTTTCCCTCTCTCTTTCTCCCTCTACTCCTGTATGGGGGTGTGTGTGTCTCTCTCTCCGTCCCTCTCTGCCTCTCTCTGTCTGCCTGAGTGGCTTATCAGGTATTTTGATAAACCTCCGTTTGTATCTGTGGAATCCTTCTCACTTGAGGGAGGATGAGACTCATTTAAGGAATGTTGCCTTGCACTTTGACCTTCGTCAGCCTGGATGCTGTTCTCATTGAATCATTCATACACTCACCTGAGATTCTTTCTCTTTTCACTCCCCTTTGGCCCGACTAGTCTATCTCAACCATGGTGCCCAGCCAGCTGGTCCCTGCAGAAATTCTTGCACTCCACATTTATCATTTTAGAGAGTTAGTTTCTAAGCCCCTATTTCTAGAATCATTTATCATTTAATACAATTTTCACTGATTTCTCCTCTAATCCATCACTCCCTACGTTTTGACCCCTCTACTAAGTGAAGTAAGACTTTCCCAACTCAACATTTCCTGCACCTCATTCTCCTCTGTCCACTGCCCTGGCCTCTCCATAGTAGCAACTCTCTATATGAAATCCTCAACAATATTCCCTCTCATTTATTCACAACTTCATGCACCAACCGTTGCTCTGAGCGGGAAATTTTTACACGGCCTAAAAACTGCACAGCATTTTAATAAAACATTATATAAAAGAAAATTCCAGCTGTGTGGCAACAAAGGCTATGTGCACGGGAGCATTTCTGTTACTCTGCAGCTGTGCACCCATGCAACTCAGAGGGAAAGGTGATCCTCATAAATCTCAATCCTTGTGTTCTGATAACATTTTTGCAAAACGCATGTGAATCATCAGGGTTTGAACCCTTGTGTTTTTTAGTATTCTGAATCTGTTTTCCATTCTTATCTTTGGTACAAAGAATGTGTCTGATTTCTGTGGATGAATGCTCTTTGACAGATTGTAATGAAGCTTGCAACGAAGATTGTGCAATCTGTGACAGATTGTAATGAAGATTGTGCAATCTGTGACAGATTGTAATGAAGATTGTGCAATCTGTGACAGATTGTAATGCAGAATGTGCAATCTGTGACAGATTGTAATGCAGAATGTGCAATCTGTGACAGATTGTAATGCAGATTGTGCAATCTGTGACAGATTGTAATGAAGCTGGTAATGACAGTGACACAGTGTTGTCTGTTTCCAGTCACCCACTGCTGTGTGTGCTTTTACTGGCCAGTCTTTCTGCCCACACTCCCAGCCCTGTTACTGATCAGTGGAGTCCAGCCCTTGTGACGAATTACGTGGACATAGGAAAAGCACACAAACAGTGGCAGGATTTGAACCTGGGTCACTGCACTTACCGTTATGCTACCATACCGCACACGCTATCATATAAAAAGCATCAGAAGGAAAAGCTATGTAATGCGCACTAGCGTAGTGGTTAACATGATGCTATTACAGCTCAGGGTGCTGGAGTTCAGACTTCAATGCTGGCATCTTTGGTAAGGGGTCTGTACGTTCTCCCTGTGACCGCTTGGGTTTCCTCCAGGTGCTCCGGTTTCCTCCCACAGTCCAAAGACGGTTAGTAGGTTCGCAAACACGAGGAATTCTGCAGATGCTGGAAATTCAAGCAACGCACATCAAAGTTGCTGGTGAATGCAGCAGGCCAGGCAGCATCTCTAGGAAGAGGTACAGTCGACGTTTCGGGCCGAGACCCTTCGTTAGTCGTTAGTCCTTATCCTGACGAAGGGTCTCAGCCTGAAACGTCGACACTACTTCTTCCTAGAAATGCTGCCTGGCCTGCTGCGTTCACCAGCAACGTTGATGTGTGTTGCCAGTTAGTAGGTTAATTTGTCATTGTAAATTGTCCGGTGATTAGACTCGGGTTAAATCGGTGGTCGCTGGGTGGTGAAACTCCGAGGACTGGAAGGGCCCTGATCCACATTGTATCTCAATAAACAAACAAAAATAATCACTTTTACAAAAGAACACGATTAGAACAGAACAGTAAATTTTAGTGCAAAGTGCTCTTCGTGTTGCTAAACTGTGGTGATTAGAGTTGTGCTGGTTGGACCAAGGACTGAGTGGTTGAAGGGAAGAAACTGTTCTTGAACCTGGGCGTGTGGGACTGCAGGATTAGTACCCTCCCCACACCCTTCACCATTGGCCACTGACTCCTCTCTCAGCAGAGACTTGGGAGAGGGTTAACTCAGCTGACGCGGCTGCAGTTTGTGGGGTGATCTGTCTCCTTGTGTTAGACCAGAGAGGTGATGGCCTCCACTTCAGCTCCCGTTTTGAGCACGAATGTCAGACAGAATGTGGAAGGATCCCTGCCTGCTGGGCTGGTTCAGTGACATCCTGGATGTGCTGCATTATCTGTCGGTTCGCAGGGGAGGGGAGGGGGTACTGGTGGAGTTTGGTGTGAATGGGAATCGGCAAATGTATGAATGTCTCCATCTGGTTGCTTGGTTACGCCGACAAAAGATTCAGAGCAGGGCAGGCAGAGTTCAGGGAACAAAGATCTGTAGCAGAGGAGGGTGGGAATCGAGCAGGGAGCCAAACCTGAGCTATCCTGACTGGGATTATGTTGGTAATGAGGATTGTCACTGCGTGGGAAGGACATTGTCCCAGCCGCTGTCTCTCAGATGGGCTGTTAACGCCTGGGTGGGTGTTTACCATCCCATGGAGCTATCAGGGGGTGGGGAGGGGAGGGGGAGACTTCCTGGAGTCTGCTCTGATTTGTCTCTCTCTCCCCCCCCCCCCCCCCCCCCGAGTGACCTCAATCTACTTGACAAACTTCTCAGTGCGTCTCGGTGCATGTGATAATCAGGAGCCACTGCACAGGGTGGGGGAAAGCTGCAGAAAGTTGTAAACTCAGTCAGCTCCTGCGTGGGCACCAGCCTCCCCAGCAGCAAGGGCATCCTCTAAAGGGGATGCCTCAATAAACTGGCATTCCTCATTAAATACCCCCATCAGCCAGGACGTGCCCTCTCCTCATTGCTACCACCATGGAGGAGGGACAGGAGTCTGAAGACACACGCTCCAATTCAGGAACAGCTTCCTCCCCTCCGCCATCAGATTTCTGAACGGACAATGAACCCATCAACAATACTATTCTGTCCCTCTGTTTGCACACTTGAATTTAATGTTTACACAGTATAAAGGTTTAATTTTAGTTTATAGCATTTATTATTTTGCATTCTACTGATGCTCTCAAAACAACAAATTTCACGACATATGTCAATGATATTAAACTTGACTGTGATTCTTAACCAATTTCAATTCCCTGATGCCTCGCATCCCATTATCCAGTCCCTCCCCTCACTCAGTGACCACACTCCACCACCCCAGTCCCTCCATCACTCAGTGACCTCACTACACTACCCCAGACCCTCCCCTCACTCAGTGACCACACTCCACTACCCCAGTCCCTCTGCTCACTCAGTGACCACACTCCACTACCCCAGTCCCTCACCTCACTCAGTGACCACACTCCGCCACCCCAGTCCCTCCCCTCACTCAGTGACCACACTCCGCCACCCCAGTCCCTCCCCTCACTCAGTGACCTCACTCCACTACCCCAGTCCCTCCTCCCACTCAGTGACCACACTCCACTACCCCAGTACCTCTGCTAGGTCAGTGACCACACTCCACTACCCCAGTCCCTCCATCACTCAGTGACGTCACTCCACTACCCCAGTCCCTCCCGTGACCTCACTCCACTACCCCAGTCCTTCCTCTCACTCAGTGACCACACTCCTCTACCTCAGTCCCTCCCCTCACTCAGTGACACCACTCCACTACCCCAGTCCGTCCCCTTACTCGGTGACCTCACTCCACTATCCCAGTCCCTCCACGCACTCAGTGACCACACTCCACTACCCCAGTCCCTCCTCCCACTCAGTGACCACACACCACTACCCCAGTCCCTCCTCCCACTCAGTGACCACACAGCACTACCCCAGTCCCTCCCTCACTCAGTGACCACACTCCACTACGCCAGTCCGTCCCCATAGTCAGTGACCTCACTCCACTACCCCAGTCCTTCCCCTCAGTCAGTGACCGCACTCTTCTACCCCAGTCCCACCTCTCCCTCAGTGACCACACTCCAGTACCGCAGTCCCTCCTGTGACTCAGTAACCCCACTCCACTACCCCAGTCCCTCCCCTCACTCAGTGACCACACTCCAATACCCCAATCCCTCGCCTCACTCCGTGACCACTCTCCACTGCCACAGTCCCTCCCCTCCTTCCGTGACCTCACTCAACTACCCCAGTCCCTCCCTCACTCAGTGACCACACTACTCTGCCTCAGTCCCTCCCGTCACTCAGTGACCTCACTCCACTACCCCAGTCCGTCCTTTTACTCGGTGACCTCACTCCACTACCCCAGTCCCTCCACTCACTCAGTGACCACACTCCTCTACCTCAGTCCCATCCCTCACTCGGTGACCTCACTCCACTACCCCAGTCCCTCCTCTCACTGAGTGACCACACTCCACTACCCCAGTCCCTCCCCTCACTCAGTGAACACACTACACTACCCGAGCCCCTCCCCTCACTCAGTGACCACAGTCCACTACACAAGACCCTTTCCTCACTCAGTGACCTCACTCCACTACCCCAGTCTCTCCCTCACTCGGTGTCCACACTCCACGAGCCCAGTCCCTCCCCTCACTCAGTGACCACACTCCACTAACGCAGTCCCTCCCCTCACTAAGTGACCACACTCCACTACCCCTGTCCCTCTCCTCACTCAGTGACCTCACTCCACTACCCCAGTCCCTCTCCTCACTCCGTCACCTCACTCCACTACCCCAATCCCTCCCCTCACTCAGTGACCTCACTACACTACCCTAGTCCCTCCTCTCACTCAGTGACCACACTCCACTACCCCAGTCCCTCTCCTCACTCCGTCACCTCACTCCACTACCCCAGTCCCTCCCCTCACTCAGTGACCACACTCCACTACCCCGGTCCCTCCCCTAACTCGGTGACCACACTCCTCTACCTCAGTCCCTCCCCTCACTCAGTGACCACATTCCACTACCTCAGTCCCTCCACGCACTCAGTGACCACACTCCACTACCCCAGTCCCTCCTCCCACTCAGTGACCACACACCACTACCCCAGTCCCTCCCCTCACTCAGTGACCACACTCCACTACCCCAGTCCCTCCTCCCACTCAGTGACCACACTCCTCTACCCCAATCCCTCGCCTCACTCCGTGATCACTCTCCACTGCCCCACTCCCTACCCTCACTCCGTGACCTCACTCAACTACCCCAGTCCCTCCCTCACTCAGTGACCACACTCCTCTACCCCAGTCCCTCCCCTCACTCAGTGAACACACTACACTACCCCAGTCCCTCCCCTCACTCAGTGAACACACTACACTACCCCAGTCTCTCCGCTACTCAGTGACCACACTCCACTACACAAGACCCTTCGCTCACTCAGTGACCACACTCCACTACCCTAGTCCCTCCTCTCACTCAGTGACCACACTCCACTACCCCAATCCCTCGCCTCACTCTGTGACCACTCTCCACTGCCCCACTCCCTACCCTCACTCTGAGACCTCACTCAACTACCCCAGTCCCTCCCTCACACAGTGACCACACTCCACTACCCCAGTCCCTCCCCTCACACAGTGACCACACTCCACTACCCCAGTCCCTCCCCTCACTCAGTGAACACACTACACTACCCCAGTCTCTCCCCTACTCAGTGACCACACTCTACTACACAAGACCCTTCACTCACTCAGTGACCACACTCCACTACCCCAGTCCCTCCTCTCACTCAGTGACCTCACTCCACTACCCCAGTCCCTCACCTCACTCAGTGACAACACTCCACTACCCCAGTCCCTCCACTCCTTCAGTGACCACACTCCACTACCCCAGTCCGTATTCTCACTCGGTGGCCACACTCCATAACCTCAGTCCCTCCCCTCACTCGGTAACCACACTCCACTATCCCAGTCCCTCCCCTCACTCAGAGACCACACTCCACTACCCCAGTCCCTCCCCTCACTCAGTGACCACACTCCACGACCCCAGTCCCTCCCCTCACTCAGTGAACACACTCCACTACCCCAGCCCCTCCTCCCAGTCAGGAACCCCACTCCACTACCCCAGTCCCTCTCCTCACTCAGTGACCTCACTCCACTACCCCAGTCCCTCCTCTCACTCAGTGACCACACTCCACTACCCCAGTCCGTACTCTCACTCGGTGGCCACACTGCACTACCCCAGTCCCACCCCTCACTCAGTGACCACACTCCACTACCCCAGTCCCTCCCCTCACTCAGTTACCTCAATTCACTACCCCAGTAGCTCCTTTCAATCAGTGACCACACTCCACGACCCCAGTCGTTCCCCTCACTCAGTGACGTCACTCCACTACCCCAGTCCCTCCCCTCACTCCGTGACCTCACTCCACTACCCCAGTCCTTCCTCTCACTCAGTGACCACACTCCTCTACCTCAGTCCCTCCCCTCACTCAGTGACAACACTCCACTACCCCAGTCCGTCCCCTTACTTGGTGACCTCACCCCACTATCCCAGTCCCTCCCCTCACTCAGTGACCACATTCCTCTACCTCAGTCCCTCCCCTCACTCACTGACCACACTCCACTACCCCGGTCCCTCCACGCACTCAGTGACCACACTCCACTACCCCAGTCCCTCCTCCCACTCAGTGACCACACAGCACTACCCCAGTCCCTCCCTCACTCAGTGACCACACTCCACCACGCCAGTCCGTCCCCATAGTCAGTGACCTCACTCCACTACCCCAGTCCTTCCCCTCAGTCAGTGACCGCACTCTTCTACCCCAGTCCCACCTCTCCCTCAGTGACCACACTCCAGTACCGCAGTCCCTCCTGTGACTCAGTAACCCCACTCCACTACCCCAGTCCCTCCCCTCACTCAGTGACCACACTCCAATACCCCAATCCCTCGCCTCACTCCGTGACCACACTCCACTACCCCAGTCCCTCCTCTCACTCAGTGACCTCACTCAACTACCCCAGTCCCTCCCTCACTCAACTACCCCAGTCCCTCCCTCACTCAGTGACCACACTACTCTGCCTCAGTCCCTCCCGTCACTCAGTGACCTCACTCCACTACCCCAGTCCGTCCTTTTACTCGGTGACCTCACTCCACTACCCCAGTCCCTCCACTCACTCAGTGACCACACTCCTCTACCTCAGTCCCATCCCTCACTCGGTGACCTCACTCCACTACCCCAGTCCCTCCTCTCACTGAGTGACCACACTCCACTACCCCAGTCCCTCCCCTCACTCAGTGAACACACTACACTACCCGAGCCCCTCCCCTCACTCAGTGACCACAGTCCACTACACAAGACCCTTTCCTCACTCAGTGACCACACTCCACTACCCCAGTCCCTCCTCCAACTCAGGAACCCCACTCCACTACCCCAGTCCCTCCCCTCACTAGGTGACCTCACTCCACTACCCCAGTCTCTCCCTCACTCGGTGTCCACACTCCACGAGCCCAGTCCCTCCCCTCACTCAGTGACCACACTCCACTAACGCAGTCCCTCCCCTCACTAAGTGACCACACTCCACTACCCCGTCCCTCTCCTCACTCAGTGACCTCACTCCACTACCGCAGTCCCTCTCCTCACTCCGTCACCTCACTCCACTACCCCAATCCCTCCCCTCACTCAGTGACCTCACTACACTACCCTAGTCCCTCCTCTCACTCAGTGACCACACTCCACTACCCCAGTCCCTCTCCTCACTCCGTCACCTCACTCCACTACCCCAGTCCCTCCCCTCACTCAGTGACCACACTCCACTACCCCGGTCCCTCCCCTAACTCGGTGACCACACTCCACTACCCCAGTCCCTCCCTTCACTCAGTGACCAAACTCCTCTACCCCAGTCCCTCCCTCACTCGGTGACCACACTCCTCTACCTCAGTCCCTCCCCTCACACAGTGACCACATTCCACTACCTCAGTCCCTCCATGCACTCAGTGACCACACTCCACTACCCCAGTCCCTCCTCCCACTCAGTGACCACACTCCACTACCCCAGTCCCTCCTCCCACTCAGTGACCACACTCCACTACCCCAGTCCCTCCTCTCACTCAGTGACCACACTCCACTACCCCTGTCCCTCCCCTCACTCCGTGACCTCACTCCACTACCGCAGTCCCTCCCCTCACTCAGTGACCTCACTACACTACCCTAGTCCCTCCTCTCACTCAGTGACCACACTCCACTACCCCAATCCCTCGCCTCACTCCGTGATGACCACTCTCCACTGCCCCATTCCCTCCCCTCCCTCCGTGACCTCACTCAACTACCCCAGTCCCTCCCTCACTCAGTGACCACACTCCTCTACCTCAGTCCCTCCCCTCGCTCAGTGACCTCACTACACTACCCCAGTCCCTCCTCTCACTGAGTGACCACACTCCACTACCCCAGTCCCTCCCCTCACTCAGTGATCACACTCCACGACCCCAGTCCCTCCCCTCACTCAGTGAACACACTACACTACCACAGTCCCTCCCCTCACTCAGTGACCACACTCCACTACACAAGACTCTTCCCTCACTCAGTGACCACACTCCACTACCCCAGTCCCTCCTCTCAATCAGTGACCTCACTCCACTACCCCAGCCCCTCCTCCCAGTCAGGAACCCCACTCCACTACCCCAGTCCCTCTCCTCACTCAGTGACCTCACTACACTACCCCAGTCCCTCCTCTCACTCAGTGACCACACTCCACTACCTCAGTCCCTCCCCTCACTCAGTGGCCTCACTCCACTACCCCAGTCCCTCGCCTCCCTCCGTGACCTCACTCAACTACCCCTGTCCCTCCCTCACTCAACTACCCCAGTCCCTCCCTCACTCAGTGACCACACTCCACTACCCCAGTCGTTCCCCTCACTCAGCGACAAAACTCCACTACCCCAGTCCCTCCCCTCACTCGGTGACCACACTCCACGAGCCCAGTCCCTCCCCTCACTCAGTGACCTCACTCCACTACCCTAGTCCCTCCCCTCACTCCGTGACCACTCTCCACTGCCCCAGTCCCTCGCCTCCCCCGTGACCTCACTCAACTACCCCTGTCCCTCCTTCACTCAACTACCCCAGTCCCTCCCTCACTCAGTGACCACATTCCTCTACCTCAGTCCCTCCCCTCACTCAGTGACCTCACTCCACTACCCCAGTCCGTCCTTTTACTCGGTGACTTCACTCCACTACCCCAGTCCCTCCCCTCATTCAGTGACCTCAGTACACTACCCCAGTCCCTCCCCTCACTCAGTGACCACACTCCACGACCCCAGTTCCTCCTCCCACTCAGTGACCACACTCCACTACCCCAGTCCCTCCTCTCACTCAGTGACCTCACTCCACTACCCCAGCCCCTCCTCCCAGTCAGGAACCCCACTCCACTACCCCAGTCCCTCCCTTCACTCAGTGACCACACTCCTCTACCTCAGTCCCTCCCCTCACTCAGTGACCTCACTCCACTACCCCAGTCCCTCCTCTCACTGAGTGACCACACTCCACTACCCCAATCCCTCCCCTCACTCAGTGACCTCACTACACTACCCTAGTCCCTCCTCTCACTCAGTGACCACACTCCACTACCCCAGTCCCTCTCCTCACTCCGTCACCTCACTCCACTACCCCAGTCCCTCCCCTCACTCAGTGACCACACTCCACTACCCCGGTCCCTCCCCTAACTCGGTGACCACACTCCACTACCCCAGTCCCTCCCTTCACTCAGTGACCAAACTCCTCTACTCCAGTCCCTCCCTCACTCGGTGACCACACTCCTCTACCTCAGTCCCTCCCCTCACACAGTGACCACATTCCACTACCTCAGTCCCTCCATGCACTCAGTGACCACACTCCACTACCCCAGTCCCTCCTCCCACTCAGTAACCACACTCCACTACCCCAGTCCCTCCTCCCACTCAGTGACCACACTCCACTACCCCAGTCCCTCCTCTCACTCAGTGACCACACTCCACTACCCCTGTCCCTCCCCTCACTCCGTGACCTCACTCCACTACCGCAGTCCCTCCCCTCACTCAGTGACCTCACTACACTACCCTAGTCCCTCCTCTCACTCAGTGACCACACTCCACTACCCCAATCCCTCGCCTCACTCCGTGATGACCACTCTCCACTGCCCCATTCCCTCCCCTCCCTCCGTGACCTCACTCAACTACCCCAGTCCCTCCCTCACTCAGTGACCACACTCCTCTACCTCAGTCCCTCCCCTCGCTCAGTGACCTCACTACACTACCCCAGTCCCTCCTCTCACTGAGTGACCACACTCCACTACCCCAGTCCCTCCCCTCACTCAGTGATCACACTCCACGACCCCAGTCCCTCCCCTCACTCAGTGAACACACTACACTACCACAGTCCCTCCCCTCACTCAGTGACCACACTCCACTACACAAGACTCTTCCCTCACTCAGTGACCACACTCCACTACCCCAGTCCCTCCTCTCAATCAGTGACCTCACTCCACTACCCCAGCCCCTCCTCCCAGTCAGGAACCCCACTCCACTACCCCAGTCCCTCTCCTCACTCAGTGACCTCACTACACTACCCCAGTCCCTCCTCTCACTCAGTGACCACACTCTACCTCAGTCCCTCCCCTCACTCAGTGGCCTCACTCCACTACCCCAGTCCCTCGCCTCCCTCCGTGACCTCACTCAACTACCCCTGTCCCTCCCTCACTCAACTACCCCAGTCCCTCCCTCACTCAGTGACCACACTCCACTACCCCAGTCGTTCCCCTCACTCAGCGACAAAACTCCACTACCCCAGTCCCTCCCCTCACTCGGTGACCACACTCCACGAGCCCAGTCCCTCCCCTCACTCAGTGACCTCACTCCACTACCCTAGTCCCTCCCCTCACTCCGTGACCACTCTCCACTGCCCCAGTCCCTCGCCTCCCCCCGTGACCTCACTCAACTACCCCTGTCCCTCCTTCACTCAACTACCCCAGTCCCTCCCTCACTCAGTGACCACATTCCTCTACCTCAGTCCCTCCCCTCACTCAGTGACCTCACTCCACTACCCCAGTCCGTCCTTTTACTCGGTGACTTCACTCCACTACCCCAGTCCCTCCCCTCATTCAGTGACCTCAGTACACTACCCCAGTCCCTCCCCTCACTCAGTGACCACACTCCACGACCCCAGTTCCTCCTCCCACTCAGTGACCACACTCCACTACCCCAGTCCCTCCTCTCACTCAGTGACCTCACTCCACTACCCCAGCCCCTCCTCCCAGTCAGGAACCCCACTCCACTACCCCAGTCCCTCCCTTCACTCAGTGACCACACTCCTCTACCTCAGTCCCTCCCCTCACTCAGTGACCTCACTCCACTACCCCAGTCCCTCCTCTCACTGAGTGACCACACTCCACTACCCCAGTCCCTCCCCTCACTCAGTGAACACACTACACTACCCGAGCCCCTCCCCTCACTCAGTGACCACAGTCCACTACACAAGACCCTTTCCTCACTCAGTGACCACACTCCACTACCCCAGTCCCTCCTCCAACTCAGGAACCCCACTCCACTACCCCAGTCCCTCCCCTCACTAGGTGACCTCACTCCACTACCCCAGTCTCTCCCTCACTCGGTGTCCACACTCCACGAGCCCAGTCCCTCCCCTCACTCAGTGACCACACTCCACTAACGCAGTCCCTCCCCTCACTAAGTGACCACACTCCACTACCCCGTCCCTCTCCTCACTCAGTGACCTCACTCCACTACCGCAGTCCCTCTCCTCACTCCGTCACCTCACTCCACTACCCCAATCCCTCCCCTCACTCAGTGACCTCACTACACTACCCTAGTCCCTCCTCTCACTCAGTGACCACACTCCACTACCCCAGTCCCTCTCCTCACTCCGTCACCTCACTCCACTACCCCAGTCCCTCCCCTCACTCAGTGACCACACTCCACTACCCCGGTCCCTCCCCTAACTCGGTGACCACACTCCACTACCCCAGTCCCTCCCTTCACTCAGTGACCAAACTCCTCTACCCCAGTCCCTCCCTCACTCGGTGACCACACTCCTCTACCTCAGTCCCTCCCCTCACACAGTGACCACATTCCACTACCTCAGTCCCTCCATGCACTCAGTGACCACACTCCACTACCCCAGTCCCTCCTCCCACTCAGTGACCACACTCCACTACCCCAGTCCCTCCTCTCACTCAGTGACCACACTCCACTACCCCTGTCCCTCCCCTCACTCCGTGACCTCACTCCACTACCGCAGTCCCTCCCCTCACTCAGTGACCTCACTACACTACCCTAGTCCCTCCTCTCACTCAGTGACCACACTCCACTACCCCAATCCCTCGCCTCACTCCGTGATGACCACTCTCCACTGCCCCATTCCCTCCCCTCCCTCCGTGACCTCACTCAACTACCCCAGTCCCTCCCTCACTCAGTGACCACACTCCTCTACCTCAGTCCCTCCCCTCGCTCAGTGACCTCACTACACTACCCCAGTCCCTCCTCTCACTGAGTGACCACACTCCACTACCCCAGTCCCTCCCCTCACTCAGTGATCACACTCCACGACCCCAGTCCCTCCCCTCACTCAGTGAACACACTACACTACCACAGTCCCTCCCCTCACTCAGTGACCACACTCCACTACACAAGACTCTTCCCTCACTCAGTGACCACACTCCACTACCCCAGTCCCTCCTCTCAATCAGTGACCTCACTCCACTACCCCAGCCCCTCCTCCCAGTCAGGAACCCCACTCCACTACCCCAGTCCCTCTCCTCACTCAGTGACCTCACTACACTACCCCAGTCCCTCCTCTCACTCAGTGACCACACTCTACCTCAGTCCCTCCCCTCACTCAGTGGCCTCACTCCACTACCCCAGTCCCTCGCCTCCCTCCGTGACCACACTCCTCTACCTCAGTCCCTCCCCTCACTCAGTGGCCTCACTCCACTACCCCAGTCCCTCGCCTCCCTCCGTGACCTCACTCAACTACCCCTGTCCCTCCCTCACTCAACTACCCCAGTCCCTCCCTCACTCAGTGACCACACTCCACTACCCCAGTCGTTCCCCTCACTCAGCGACAAAACTCCACTACCCCAGTCCCTCCCCTCACTCGGTGACCACA
Organism: Mobula birostris; assembly: GCF_030028105.1. Taxonomy (NCBI): domain Eukaryota; kingdom Metazoa; phylum Chordata; class Chondrichthyes; order Myliobatiformes; family Myliobatidae; genus Mobula; species Mobula birostris. The sequence continues at coordinate 137,815 of NW_027278464.1, forward strand.
CTCCACGAGCCCAGTCCCTCCCCTCACTCAGTGACCTCACTCCACTACCCTAGTCCCTCCCCTCACTCCGTGACCACTCTCCACTGCCCCAGTCCCTCGCCTCCCCCCGTGACCTCACTCAACTACCCCTGTCCCTCCTTCACTCAACTACCCCAGTCCCTCCCTCACTCAGTGACCACATTCCTCTACCTCAGTCCCTCCCCTCACTCAGTGACCTCACTCCACTACCCCAGTCCGTCCTTTTACTCGGTGACTTCACTCCACTACCCCAGTCCCTCCCCTCATTCAGTGACCTCAGTACACTACCCCAGTCCCTCCCCTCACTCAGTGACCACACTCCACGACCCCAGTCCCTCCTCCCACTCAGTGACCACACTCCACTACCCCAGTCCCTCCTCTCACTCAGTGACCTCACTCCACTACCCCAGCCCCTCCTCCCAGTCAGGAACCCCACTCCACTACCTCAATCCCTCCTCTGACTCAGTGACCACACTCCTCTACCTCAGGTTCTCCCCCACTCAGTGACCACACTCGGCTACCCCAGTCCCTCCCCTTACTCAGTGATCTCACTTCACTACCCCAGTCTGTCCCCTTACTCGGTGACCTCACTCCACTACCCCAGTCCCTCCTCTCACTCAGTGAACTCACTCCACCACCCCAGTCGTTCCTCCCACTCAGTCAGCACAATCCACTACCCCAATCCTTCCCCTCACTCAGTGACTTCACTCTACTACCCCAGTCCCTCCCTTCACTCAGTGACCACACTCCTCTACCTCAGTCCTTCCCCTCACTCAGTGACTTCACTCTACTACCCCAATCCGTCCCCTCACTCAGTGTCCACACTCCTCTACCTCAGTCCATCCCTTCTCTCAGTGACCTCACTACACTACCCCAGTCCCTCCTCTCACTCAGTGAACACTCTCTACTACCCCAGTCCCTCCTGTGACTCAGTAACCCCACTCCACTACCCCAATCCCTCTTCTCACACAGTGACCACACTCCACTACCCCAGTCCCTCCCCTCACTCAGTGACCACACTCCACTACCCCAGTCCCTCCTCCCACTCAGTGACCACACTGCAGTACCCCAGTCCCTCCCCTCCCTCAGTGACCACACTCCACTATCCCAGTCCCTTCCCTCATTTAGTGATCACACACCACTACCCCAGTCCCTCCTCTCACTCAGTTACCACACTCCAGTACCCCAGTCCCTCCCCTCACTCAGTGACCACACTCCACTACCCCAGTCCCTCCCCTCACTCAGTGACTTCACTCTTCTACCTCGATCCCTCCCCTCACTCAGTGATCTCACTCCACTACCCCAGTCCGTCCCCATAGTCAGTGACCTCACTCCACTACCCCAGTCCCTCCGCTCACTCAGTGACCACACTCCACTACCCCAGTCCCTCCTCTCACTCAGTGACGTCACTCCACTACCCCAGTCCCTCCGCTCACTCAGTGACCTCACTCCACTACACCAGTCTCACCTCTCCCTCAGTGACCACACTCCACTACCCCAGTCCCTCCTGTGACTCAGTAACCCCACTCCACTACCCCAATCCCTCCTCTCACATAGTGACCACACTCCACTACCCCAGTCCCTCCCCTCACTCAGTGACCACACTCCACTACCTCAGTCCCTCCTCCCACTCAGTGACCACACTCCACTACCCCAGTCCCTCCCCTCACTCAGTGACCACACTCCACTATCCCAGTCCCTTCCCTCACTCAGTGACCACACTCCACTATCCCAGTCCATTCCCTCACTCAGTGACCACACTCCACTACCCCAGTCCCTCCTCCCACTCAGTGACCACACTCCAGTACCCCAGTCCCTCCCCTCACTCAGTGACCACACTCCACTACCCCAGTCCCTCCCCATAGTCAGTGACCTCACTCCACTACCCCAGTCCCTCCTCTCCCTCACTGACTACACTCCACTACCCCAGTCCCTCCTGTGACTCAGTAACCCCACTCCACTACCCCAATCTCTCCTCTCACTCATTGACCACACTCCACTACCCCAGTCCCACCCCTCACTCAGTTTCACACTCCACTACCCCAGTCCCTCCCTCACTCAGTGACCACACTCCACTACCCCAGTCCCTCCCCTCACTCAATGAACACACTCCACTACACCAGTCCCTCCGCTCACTCAGTGACCACACTCCACTACCCCAGTCCCTCTCCTCACTCAGTGACCACACTCCACTACCCCTGTCCCTCCCCTCACTCAGTGACCACACTCCAGTACCCCTGTCCCTCCCCTCACTCAGTGACCTCACTCCACTACCCCAGTCCCTCCCCTCAGTCAGTGACCACACTCCACTACCCCAGTTCCTCCCCTCACTCAGTGACCACACTCCTCTACCCCAGTCCCTCCCTCACTCAGTGACCACACTCCACTACCCCAATCCCTCCTCCCACTCAATGAACACACTCCACTACCCCAGTCCCTCCCTCACTCAGTGACCACACTCCACTACCCCAGTCCCTCCCCTCACTCAGTGACCACACCCCACTACCCCAGTCCCTCCCTCACTCAGTGACCACACTCCATTACCCCAGTCCGTCCCCTGACTCAGTGACTTCTCTCTACTACCCCAGTCCCTCCCTTCACGCAGTGACCACACTCCTCTACCTCAGTCCCTCCCCTCACTCTGTGACCTCATTCCACTATCCCAGTCCGTCCCCATTCTCCGTGACCTCACTCCACTACCCCAGTCCCTCTCCTCACTCAGTGACCACACTCCACTACCCCAGTCCCTCTTGTGACTCAGTAACCCCACTCCAGTACCCCAATCCCTCCTCTCACTGAGTGACCACATCCGCTACCCCAGTCCCTCCCCTCACTCAGTGACCACACTCCACTACCCCAGTCCCTCCGCTCAGTCAGTGACCACACTCCACTACCCCAGTCCGTCCCCATACTCGGTGACCTCACTCCTCTACCCCAGTCCCTCCCCTCACTCAGTGACCACACTCCACTACCTTAGTCTCTCCTCTCCCTCAGTGACCACACTCCACTACCCCTGTCCCTCCTGTGACTCAGTAACCCCACTCCACTAACCCAGTCCCTCCTCCCACTCAGTGACGACACTCCACTACCCCAGTCCCTCCCTCACTCAGTGACCACACTCCACTACCCCAGTCCCTCCCTCACTCAGTGACTTCACTCCACTACCCCAGTCCCTCCCTTCACTCAGTGACCAAACTCCTCTACCTCAGTCCGTCCCCATAGTCGGTGACCTCACTCCACTACCCCAGTCCATCCCCTCACTCAGTGACCACACTCCACTACCCCAGTCCCTCCTGTGACTCAGTGACCACACTCCACTACCCCAGTCCCTCCCTCGCTCAGTGACTACACTCCACTACCCCAGTCCCTCCGCTTAGTCAGTGACCACACTCCACTACCCCAGTCCCTCCTCTCACTCAGTGACCTCACTCCACTACCCCAGTCCCTCCCCTCACTCAGTGACCCACTCCACTACCCCAGTCCCTCCCCTCACTCAGTGACCTCACTCTACTTCCCCAGTCCCTCCCTTCACTCAGTGACCACACTCCTCTACCCCAGTCCCTGCTGTCCCTCAGTGACCACACTCCACTACCCCAGTCCCTCCCCTCAGTCAGTGACCACACTCCACTACCCCAGTCCCTCCCCTCAGTCAGTGACCACACTCCACTACCCCAGTCCCTCCTCCCACTCAGTGACCACACTCCACTAACCCAGTCCCTCCCTCACTCAGTGACTACACTCCACTACCCTAGTCCCTCCTCTCACTCAGTGACCGCACTCCACTACCCCTGTCCCTCTCCTCATTCAGTAACCCCACTCCACTACCCCAATCCCTCCTCTTACTCAGTGACCACACTCTACTACCCCAGTCCCTCCCCTCACTCAGTGACCACACTCCACTACCCCAGTCCCTCCTACCACTCAGTAACCACTCTCAACTACCCCAGTCCCTCTCCTCATTCAGTAACCCCACTCCACTACCCCAATCCCTCCTCTTACTCAGTGACCACACTCCACTACCCCAGTCCCTCCCTTCACTCAGTGACCAAACTCCTCTACCTCAGTCCGTCCCCATAGTCGGTGACCTCACTCCACTACCCCAGTCCCTCCCCTCACTCAGTGACCACACTCCTCTACTCCAGTCCCTCCTCTCCCTCAGTGACCACACTCCACTACCCCAGTCGCTCCTGTGACTCAGTGACCACACTCCACTACCCCAGTCCCTCCCTCGCTCAGTGACTACACTCCACTACCCCAGTCCCTCCGCTTAGTCAGTGACCACACTCCACTACCCCAGTCCCTCCTCTCACTCAGTGACCTCACTCCACTACCCCAGTCCCTCCCCTCACTCAGTGACCCACTCCACTACCCCAGTCCCTCCCCTCACTCAGTGACCTCACTCTACTTCCCCAGTCCCTCCCTTCACTCAGTGACCACACTCCTCTACCCCAGTCCCTGCTGTCCCTCAGTGACCACACTCCACTACCCCAGTCCCTCCCCTCAGTCAGTGACCACACTCCACTACCCCAGTCCCTCCTCCCACTCAGTGACCACACTCCACTAACCCAGTCCCTCCCTCACTCAGTGACCACACTCCACTACCCCTGTCCCTCTCCTCATTCAGTAACCCCACTCCACTACCCCAATCCCTCCTCTTACTCAGTGACCACACTCCACTACCCCAGTCCCTCCCCTAACTCAGTGACCACACTCCACTACCCCAGTCCCTCCTACCACTCAGTAACCACTCTCAACTACCCCAGTCCCTCCTGTGACTCAGTGACCACACTCCACTACCCCAGTCCCTCCCTCGCTCAGTGACTACACTCCACTACCCCAGTCCCTCCACTTAGTCAGTGACCACACTCCACTACCCCAGTCCCTCCTCTCACTCAGTGACCTCACTCCACTACCCCAGTTCCTCCCCTCGCTCAGTGACCACACTCCACTACCCCAGTCCCTCCTCCCACTCAGTGACCACACTCCACTACCCCAGTCCCTCCCCTCACTCAGTGTCCACACTCCACTACCCCAGTCCCTTCCCTCACTCAGTGACCACACTCCCCTACCCCAGTCCCTCCCCTCACTCAGTGACCTCACGTTATGTTGGGTTTTCTCTCCACCTCTCTTACCCACTATCCCTTTGACTTGTCCCCTTGCCAGAATCCTCCCTCACCATCTCTTTCCAGCATCTCTTCCAGTCCCACCCCCTCTGTCTGAACATAGAACTTTTCCGCTCTGTTTTAACACATGTGTTGTGCTTGCAATCATTTTAACCTACTGTAAAATTAATCTCACTCTTCCTTCCTACACAGCCTCCATTTTTCTATCATCCATGTGCTAATCTAATGTATCGGCCCCTACTACCACCCTGGCAGCGCGTTCCACACGCGTACCAATCTGCGTAAAAACCTACCTCTGACATCCACCCTATAATTTCCTCCAATCTCATTAAAATTATGCCTCATCATATTAGCCATTTCTACCTTGGGAAAAATTGTCTTGGCTGTCCAGTGGATCTCTTCCTCATCATGATGGAGATAGCTGCAAAGGCTCTGTCAGAACTACAGAAATATATGTGGAGTGTGAAATGCACAATATGTTCTTGAATGGTGGAAAAAGACAAAAATTTTATCGATGTGGAAAATCCTCCCTTGATGCAAATGACTGTGGTTCATAGAAAAAATTTGCAGAAGGGGTCACAGAGAAGGTCACATAGAGAGAGTGTGCAAGGCAGACAAAAAGCACAACCACAGGGAAAAATCAGAGTTAATATTTTCAAACACAAAACTAAACAAATGCATAAAGTGACTGAATGTGGAACTGAAGCAGACAACACAGAGTCTGACAGAGGTGAATTGTCATGCCTGGAACTGCACAGTATTACTGAAGCAGGTTGCAATATAATTATGGATCACAATAGATGTGTCTGGTGTGAAACTGAAGATGGAGCTGGACACAGTGTCAGCTTTGTCTGTAATTTCAGAGGCTGACTACAACAAAATGTTTTCTAAGCTGCAATTAGAAAAGGTCTTGCTGAAGCTGAAGACTTACACAGGCAAACTGGAAGTGAATGTGACGTATGAAGGCAGAACACAGCCATTAGAACTTTATGTATTGGCAAATGGAGGCCAGCACTTTTCAGACATGAATGGTTGAGAAAAATCCAACTAGACTGGCACTCAATCAAAGCTCTCAGTGTGACATCAACAGGAAACGGCAGCCCAAATGGTAGCACTGACCAGAGACTGGCACAGCTGCTAATGCTAGTGAGCAGATCATGAACGGGAAGGCCGGAGCTGTTCGTATATGCAGGAACTTCAAAGTGAGCACCAGCCCTGTGCTGCGTCCTGTGCAGTGTCCCTTGCCATGAAAAGAAGACATTTTTGCATCTATGGCAGGCGGGGAGAGATTTTCAAAGATTGACTTGTCACAAGCTTATCTGTAAATAGAGATCGAGGAGTCAAGCAGGAAATTCCTCAAAATCAACACTCACAAGGGACTGTTCCAGTATAATTGTCTCGTCTTTGGTATCGAATCAGCTCCAGCAATTTGGCAAAGAGCAATGGAGCAAGTGCTTCAAGATGTCCCAGCAACACAATGTTACCTTGAAGATATCATCGTGACTGGCAAAAGTGATGAAGAGCACCTCCAAAATCTAGTAAAGTGTTTACCAGGCTGGGCGAGTATGGTCTGCACGCAAAGAGAGAAATGTGAGATTTTCAAGAATGAAATCTCATATTGTGGACATGTCATTGACAAGCATGGCTTACATAAGTCACAAGACAAGAATGAAGCAGTGTTACAGTCACCCAAACCAGAAAATGTGTCACAACTCAGCTCATACTTGGGTCTTGTAAACTACTACCATCGGTTTCTCCCAAACATTGCAACAGTGCTGCATCCATTGAACACACCATTACAGACAGGAGCAAAGTGGGAACGGTCAGAAAGATGTGAAAAAGCATTCAAGGAAACAAGAAGACTAATAACATCCACTGATCTGCTCGCCCATTATGGTCCATCCCTGCCCATCTGACTGGTGTACTATGCCTCCCCTTATGGCATTGGAGCCATTTTGCCACATATTATGAAAGATGAATCTGAACGCCCGATTGCATTTGCTTCAAGATCACTGATGAGTGCAGAATGCAACAATGCACAGACTGACCAAGAGGCCCTAAGTCTAGTATGGGGAATAAAGAAGTTCCACCACTACTTGTATGGAGAAAAGTTTACACTAGTGACAGATCACCATCCCTGAGTGTCCATTTTCAATCCCAGGAAGGGAATTTCTGTGATGACTGCTACCTGGTTACAATGTTGGGTACTGTTCCTTGGAGCCCAACTCTATGAACGTCGAGTTCAAGGGTACCAAACAGCATAGCAACACTGATGGCTTGTCATATCTTCCACTATTGGCAATTGAAGAACTGAAAGTCTTCATATTGTGACCCAGCAGAAGTGTTCGACACCGCACTGGTGGACCAGTTGTTGGTAACAAATTCCAAGATACAAAGGGAAACAAGGAATGACCCGACGTTGTCTAAAGTCTATGAAACCAGCATGCAAGGATGGCCAGCACACGGAAACCCTATAATTCCAGAGTTCCCAGTGAGATGAGACTGACTGTCTGAATGTCAAAGAACGCTGAGGTGTGGATCTCGTGTTGTGGTTCCCTATAAACTGCGCACCAGAGTGTTAGAGAACCTGCATGAAGGACACCTGGGTACAGTCGAGATGAAGAGCCTTGCCCAGAGTTACTTGTGGTGCCCGGTAATAGATAGCCCGGTAAATTGAAGACTTGACCAAAAGCTGTTCATGATGCCACAAAGTTTAACTTGCATCACCACAGATATCTTTGCACTTGTGGGAGTGGCCAGCTTCACCGTGGCAGAAAGTACATGTAGACCTTGCTGGGCTATTCATGGGCTCCCTGTTTCTGATTGCTGTTGATGCTCGTTCGAAATGGCCAGAGGTCATACCAATGAAGTCAACCACCTCAGAAAAGACTGTCTCCTCTCTGACGACTATCTTTACCAGAGACAGCTTACCAGAACAAATTGTGAGTGACAACGGACCACAGTACACATCAGAAGAGTTCAGACCATCAATGAAGAAAAATGGCATCAAACATATCAAGGCAGCTCCTCACCACCCAGCAATGATGGGGTTAGCTGAAAGGTTTGTCCAAAATTTCAAGAAGTCCATCAAAGTGATGGACAAGGAGGACATTTCTCAGCAGCACAAAGTAGACAGCTTCCTTTTTGTGTATCAGAGCTCTGTTGATGCGATGACAAATCAAACACCTGCAATCCTGTTCATGAACAGGAATCTGAGATCTCGCATAGATCTCCTGAAACCAGATCTACGGAGGGAAGTGCAAAATAAACAGTTCAGCCAGTTGCCAAATAAATCAGCAAGGAGCTTCGAGGTTGGACAGTAAGTCCTAGTACGTGATTACAAAGAAGATAAGTGGACACCTGGTAGGATAGCTACGAGAACTGGACCACTGATATACACAGTGGGTGATGGAGATCAGACATGGAGATATCATGTGGACCAGATACTGGATGCTCAACCAAAGAACACTCCTAGGTCATCTGCGTCCAACAAGAGGGACACATTACAGTCACCGGACTTGCATTTCAGTGATGATCATTGTCATCAACAGCAACGTGACACAGTACCGGCAACAAAGAATGTTGTCTTAGACAAGACACCTACCACTCCACAGGACCAGAAGTATTATCCTGAAAGAACCAGAGCACCACCCAAGAGACTGGATCGTTAGTGTTTTGAAGTTAGTTATGGACTGTTTTTTTAAAAAATCAAGCAAACACAGTTATTGTGAAAGCATGTTTATTTCAACATGGTCTTTTAAAGGGAAATTGATTGTTTCTTTACATATACCCGGCGGTGTTCCACAGGGATCTGTTCTGGGACCCCTCGCTTTGTGATTTTTATAAATGACCTGGACGAAGAAGTGGAAGGATGGGTTAGTAAATTTGCTGACATCACAAAGGTTGGGGAAGTTGTGGATAGTCTGGAGGGTTGTCAAAGGTTACAGCAGGACATCAATAAGATGCAGAACTGGGCTAAGAAGTGGGAGCTGGAGTTCAACCCAGATAAGTGTGAAGTGGTTCATTTTGGTAGGTCCAATTTGAAGACAGAATATAATATAAATGGTAAGAAATCTTGGTAGTGTGGAGGATCTTAGAGATCTTGGGGTCCATAGGACACTCAAGGTTGACTCTGTGGTTAAGAAGGCAAACGGTGCATTGGCCTTCATCAGTCGTGGTATTGAGTTTAAGAGCTGAGAGGTAATGTTGCAGCAATATAGGACCCTGGTCAGACCCTACTTGGAGTACTGTGCTCAATTCTGGTCGCCTCACTACAGGAAAGACGTAGATACTATGGAGAGAGTGCAGAGGAGATTTACAAGGATGTTGCCTGGATTGGAGAGCATGCCTTATGAGAATAGGTTGAGTGAACTTGGCCTTTTCTCCTTGGAGCGACGGAGGATGAGAGGTGACCTGATAGAGGTGTATAAGATGATGGGAGGCATTGATTGTGTGGATAGCCAGAGGCTTTTTCCAGGGCCGAAATGGCTAACATGATGGGCTGGTTTTAAGGTGCTTGGAAGTAGGTACTGAGGGACGTCAGGGGTAAGTTTTTCAAAAAGAGAGTGGTGGGTGTGTGGAATGCTCTGCCAGTGTTGGTGGTGGAAGCGGATACAATGGGGTCTTTTAAGAGCCTCTTCAATAGGTACATGGAGCTTAGAAAAATAGAGGGCTATGTGCTAGGGAAATTCTAGGCAGCTTCTAGAGTAGGTTACATGGTCAGCACAACATTGTGGGCTGAAGGGCCTGTAATGTGCTGTAGATTTCTATGTTCTATATGCAGTTTTATGTTACATTAATCTAAAAGTGTAATGTATGGATCTATTTCTTTTAGCACAATGACTCCCCTTTGCACTAATTATTGACTGATAACTTACCCATGCTCATTGATCTGTTGCTCTCTCTGCACGCTAGCATGTGCCCCGAGTACGTGCCTTTATTTGTTTGATGCAGATACAACACGTACTCCTGAGTTTGTCTCAGCGCTCCCCCCGCTGCGAGCGCGGAGGGTGTGGGGAGTGACGGGGAGCGGCTGTGCTTGGGATCCAAGCCACTCGTACCTTGCTCTGACTAAAGGAGGGCCCGCTGCTGTTAATCATTGACGGCGCTGCGGAACCTGGGGCGGCAACCACAGCCAGCCAAGCCGAGCCCACCTCACAGTCAGTTTAATATCACTGATATATGTTGTAAAATGTATTGTTTTGTGGCAGTAGTACAGTGCAATGATTATAAATGATAATAAGGATAGCTGAGAAATAAATGGTGTCAGAAGAGAGTGAAGTAGTGGAGTAGAGTTACTGGTTTCACCGTCCACTCAGAAATCTGACGGTGGGGGAGAGAAAGTTCTTCCTAAAACGTTAGTGTTTTCTGCCCCTCCTCCCCGCTGGGAGCAATGAGAAGAGGCCACGTCCTGGGTGATGGGGGTCCTTACTGATGGGCGCTGCCTTCCTGAGGTATCGGCTTTCGAAGCTGGCCTTCATGGTGGGGAGACTACTTGCCCATGATGGACCTAGCTGAGGCACAGCAGAAGTTTGTAGATTCAGCCAGCTCCATTTTAGCAACAGCTTCTTCCCCTCCACCAGCAGATTTCCGATTGGTCCCTGAACCCATAAACACTACCTCCAATGTTTTGTTTTTTTTACTAATCCTGTGCCTTGGCTCCAGACGATGAAACAGCCAGCTAGAATGCTTCCGGCGGTACATCTGTGGAAATTTGCTGAAGTGACTCTGACACCCCCCCCCCCCCAGCTCATCACTGCCCTCCCCCAACCCTGCTCTAACTCCACTCTCCGCTGGAAAGAACTGGCTTCAGGATCGTGGCCGCTGCCGTGGAGAGGAAGGAGTGTGCAGGGAGGCTGCGGGAAAGCTTCTCAAGGACGTTACGGGCAGCAGGTTTCATTTGTAAGGACAGACTGGGTGGGCTGGGAATGAGCTGCCGGGGGAAGTGGTCGAGGCAGGTATAGACAACATTTAAAAGGAATTTGGACAGGTGCATGGATAGGAAAGGTTTAGAGGGATAGGGACCAAATGCAGGACAAATGGGACGAGCTTACATTGTGTTCTTTATCTTCTAGTGGGTTTTTTTTGCACTACATTGGATCGAATGGCCTGTTTCTGTGCGGTATAATACATGAATCTATAAAACATATTTTCAGTATTGATCCGTATTCATATTGCGCCCAAATGTATTTTCAACGTGGTAATTGTCCCCACCCCACCTCTACCATCTCCTTTGGCAGCTCGTCTACAGACTCCCCACCCTCTGTCTGGAAAAGTTGCCCCTCTTTCCCCCCTCACCTTAAACCAGTGCTCTGTAGTTTTAGACCCCCCCCCCACCCTGGGGGAAAGGCTGTGACTATCCACCTTATCTAGGCCCCTCATGATTTTATAAACTTCGGTAAGATCACCCTCAACTTCCATCACTCCAGGGAGAGCAGTCACAGCCTGTCCAGTCTCTTCTTACAAATTCAGCGCTCCAGTCTTGGCAACGTCCTTGTGAATTTTTTCTTCACCCTGGCTAATATATCTCTGTAATCCTCTTTGAATTTTCTACTGTTAATGCACTGGTGTCTGGGCCTCGGGCTCTGGAATTCTCCCAAAACTCTTCTATTCCTCTTGTGCTTTCTGCGATATTCAAAATTCAAGATGTTTAATGTCGTTTCCAGTACACAAGTGAAAAGGAGATCAAAATAATTGTTACTCTGGATCCACCACAGCACAAAAAAAAGACAATAAGATAAAGAATGCAATAATAAAAACAGAATAAATATAAATACATAAGATAGCGTATACACATGTTGATTGTGCGTCCATAAAGTGACGCTAGGCACAGGAGTGTCTGTACACAAAGTGACTCTGACAGGAAGTGATAAAGTAATGGTGGTTGGGTTTGTTGAGGGGTGGTGTCAGTGGGTGGAGGTGTTAGTCAGCCTTACTGTTTGGGTAAAGTAATTGTAACACCTCTTCAAGTGAGTATTTTGGTGACCTGAGGTTGGCATTTGGCTACATTTTTGTTTGAGGTGAGTTGGTTCATATCTTTCTGCTCTTTTTGAATGATAATTCATTTATTATAACTTTTGATTCCGAGCCCAGAAAATTGTTTAAGCATCTTCAACACCCCAGTTGGAGCTCGGTTATCTAAATTCCATGAAATACAAACATTGTCTCTGCAGCTTGTTTCTCTGAAGTTAACCCTTGCCTCCTGAAACTACACAGCCCCAGTACCTGTCAAGTACCATATACTGTGTACCATATACTGTGGTGCTGGAAAGTTTGTGTGAACCCTGTAAAATTTTCTCTATTTCTGCATAAACATGACCTAAAATGTGATCAGATCTTTACCTACGTTCTAAAACTAGATAAAGAGAACCCAATTAAATAAATAACACAAAAAACATCCTACTCATTCATTCATTTATTGAGAAAAAGGATCCAATATTACATGTATTTGTTGGAAAAAGTATATGAACTTTTGGGCTAGTGCCTTTTATAAAAGTTATTTGGAGTCAGGTGCTGCAGTCAATGAGATGAGATTGGAGGTGTGGGTTGTACAGGTGCCCTGCTCTTTCACAGAAGACACACAACGTCAGATTACTGACAGAGTCTGCTCTTCTCAAGAAAGATCTGTTTATGTGCACCATGCCTTGATCAAAACAACTTCCAGAGGATTTAGAAGAAGAATTGTAAAGATCCATCAAGCTGGAAAAGGCTACAAAAACATTTCTAAAGACTTGATCGTTCATCAGTCCACAGTGAGAAATTGTCTACAAGTGGAGAAAACTCAGTACTGTTGCTACTCTCCCTAGGAGTGGGCATCCTGCAAAGATCACACCAAGAGCACAACCTGCAATGCTGAAGGAGATGAAAAGAACCCAAGGATAACAGCAAAAGACCTGCAGAAATATCTAGAACTTGCTAAAGTTTCTGTTCATGTGTCCACTGTAAGAAAAATCAATGGTGTTCACGGAAGGACGCCACGGAGGAAACCACTGCTCTCCAAAATAAACATTGCTGCACGTCTCAAGTTTGCAAAAGACCACCTGGATGTTCTACATCTCTTCTGGGACAATGCTCTGTGGACAGATGAGACAAAAGTTGAACTTTTTAGCAGAAGTGCACACTATGTTTGGAGGGAAAAGGGCACTGTGCACCAGCACCAAAAGCTCACCCCAACTGTGAAGCATGGGGGAAGGAGCATCGTGGTTTGGGGCTGCTTTAGGGCCTGGGCAGCTTGCAATTGTTGAGGGAACAATGAATTCAAAACTGTATCAAGACATTTTACAGGAGAATGTCAGGGTAGCGGTCTGTCACCTGAAGCTTAATACAAATTGGATGATGCAACAAAACAATGATCTGAAACACAAGAGTAAATCAACAACAGAATGGCTTAAAAAGAAGAAAATTTGTGCTTTGGAATGGTCGAGCCAAAGTCCTGACCTTAATCCTATAGAAGTATTGTAGAAGGGCCTGAAGCAAGCAGTTCATGTAAGGCAGCCGACCGACATCCCCGAGTTGAAGCAGTTTTGTAAGGAGGAATGGCATAGAATTCCTCCAAGCCGAAGTGCAGGACTGATCAACAGTTACCGGAAACGTACACTCAGTGGCCAATTTATTAGGTACAGAGGTACCTGAATGGGCACTGTGTGTACCTGTCCTTTGATAGAAAGCTTGCTTTGACTTTGCCATGGAAGATGATCCTTGTCGTCGCAGGATCAATTACCCCCTGCTCTCTGAGGTTCTCCACCCTTCCTCATCAACTGCTTGACCAGGACTCCAGCTTCAGGGATAGCAGTGGGAAGCTGTAGGTGTGGGAGGACAGGGAATGCTTCAAACAGCTCAGATGCAGGTAGCTCATGGTTGTAGGGATGTGTGTGTGTGTCTGTGAGTGTGTGTGTGTGTGTGTGTGTCTGTGTGTGTGAGTGTGTGTGTGGGTGTGTTTGTTTGTTTGTGTGTGTGACTGTGTATGTGGTCCGTGTGTGTGTGACTGTATGTGTGTGTGTCTGTCTGTTTGTGTGTGTATGCGCACAGGTGTGCACTGTGGAAATGGGAAATACTTGGAATAGTTTGGATGCCTCTGTGCTGATCTTTAACTTTAATGCTGCTCAGTTCTAGTGTGGTCAGTAATAACACCTGAGGGTAGGCAACTGACTCCGAGGGCACGGGGCGTGAACAGGAGCAGATTGCTGACGGCTTGCTCCTTCATCAGGGCATTGCACTTAGGCACAAGTGATGCAGGACCTCGAGGAAAGAACTGAGGGAGGGGCGGTACAGAGACAGTGTCACACTATGGGAGGGATGATACTGAGCCAAACAGGACCTCACTACGGGAGCAGCTCCAAGTCCACAGATTGCTCAGAGTTGCTGCTCATGTTGATAGGGTGGTCTTCATGAGTCGGTGGGTTGAGTTCAAGAACTGTAGGGTTGCCTGGTTACACCACACTCAGAATATTGTGTTCAGTTCTGGTCACTTCACTCTAGGAAGGATGTGGAGCTGCACAGAAGGTGGAGAGGAGATTTACCAGGATGCTGCCTGGATTAGACAGCATGTCTTTTAAGGATAGGTTGAGAGAGCTGGGGCTTTTCTCTTTGGAGAGGAGGAGGATGAGAGGAGATTTGATAGAGGTGTACAAGAGGCACAGATAGAGTAGACGGCCAGAGACTTTTTCCCAGGGAGAAAGGGCTAATGTGAGAGGGCGTAATTTTAAGGTGATTGGAGGAAAGTGTTGGGGGATATCAGAGGTAGATTTTTTTACACAGAGTGGTGGGTGTGTGCAACATGCTATCAGGTGTGATGGTAGAGAAAGATACATTAGGGACATTTAAGAGACTTTTAGACAGACATGTGGATGAAAGAAACATGGAGGACTATGTAGGAGGGGAAGGTTAAAAGGTCGACACAAGGTCGTGAGTCAAAGTGCTTGCATTGTGCCGTAGTGTTCTATGTTCCAATCTGAGGAAATACAGAACTGTTTAACCTCAGTGGCACGGATGGTCTAGAAACAATAATTGGGAGCAGAGCTAGTGATCAGTAGGCAACGTTAGTATGGATTTGTTTAAAGGCATATTGTTTATGACAATGGTTTTCTCAGTGATCTGACAGGAAGCTGAACAAGGGAAGATTGTTTGATGAGGTTTATGTGAACCTCCATAAAGAACATGATGGGGAATAATCAGTTGACATTTCGGGCCGAGACCCTTCACCAGGACTAGAAAGGAAGGAAGCTGGCAGTGATAGGTGAGACGAAGTGAGGGAGAAGGAGGGAGGGTGGGGATGAAGTAAGAAGCTGGGAGGTGATTGGTGGAAGAGGTAAAGGGCTGAAGAAGAATGAATCTGATAGGAGGGGAGAGTGGACCATGTGAGAAAGGGAAGGAGGAAACGGACAGGTGAGGAGAAGGGGTAAGAGGGGAACCAGAATGGGGAATTGAATAAAACTGGAGGAAGGAGACATTACCGGAAGTTAGATAAATAAATGTTCTCTTTTAGACCATAAGATCATCAGACATAGGAGCAGAATTAGGCTATCTGGCCCATCGAGTCTGCTCCGCCATGCAATCATGGCTGATCCTTTTTTTTCCTCCTCCTCATTCCCAGTTCCTGGCCTTCTCTCCGTAACCTTTGATGCCATGTCCAATCAAGAACCTATCAATCTCCGCCTTAAATACACCCAACGACCTGGTCTCCACAGCTGCCTGTGGCAACAGATTCCACAAATTCACCACCCTCTGGCTAAAGAAATTTCTCCCCATCTCTGTTTTAAATGGACAATCCTCTATCCTGAGGCTGTGCCATCTTGTCCTAGACTCCCCCACCATGGGAAACATCCTTTCCACATCTACTCTGTCTAGGCCTTTCAACATTCAAAAGGTTTCAATGAGAACCCCCCTCATCCTTCTGAATTCCAGCGAATACAGACCCAGAGCCATCAAATGTTCCTCGTATGATAACCCTTTCATTCCTGGAATCATCCTTGTGAACCTCCTCTGGACCCTCTCCAATGCCAGCACATCTTTCCTAAGATGAGGGGCCCAAAACTGTTCACAATACTCAAGGCGAGGCCTCACCAGTGCCTCATAAAGCCTCAGCATCACATCCCTGCTCTTGTATTCTAGACCTCTTGAAATGAATGTTAACATGGCATTTGCTTCCTCATCACCGACTCTACCTGCAAGTTTTGATGAGGAGAGATGAAAGATTGATACACGAACTTGCTGGAAGAACCTAGCAGGTCAAGCAGCATCTGTGGGAAGAAAAGGACTGTCAACATTTTAAGTCGAAACTATGCCTCTGTTCCTGCAGCAGATTTCCTCAGATTCTGAGATTACAGTGGAGTTTGCTGGGGTTGGTGTTGGGACAAAGAAGACTATGGTAGAGTTTCCTTGGGTTGATGGTGGACCAAGAAGATTACGATGAAGTTTGCGTGGGTTGGTGGTGGGACTGGGAAGATTGCGGTGAAGTTTGCGTGGGTTGATGGTGGGACAAAGAAGATTACAATGGAGTTTGCGTAGGTTGGTGGTGGGACTGAGAAGAAACCCAGATGATCAACGTGCATGAAGAGAATGGAGAAATCACCACTAACCCCAGCAAACTCCACTGTAATCTTCTCAGTCCCATCACTAAATCCAGTAAACATATTCTGGGGGGAGTGGTTGGTATCTTGGGAAGTCGTAGGACCTGAGGCTAAAAAAGCTTCTGGGACCTGGGCCTTACACATAGACACTGAGAGTACAGGTACAGAGACATCGATCACACACTGTTCAGGCCACGGCTGGAGTATTGTGTTCAGTACACTTTTGGGAAAGTTCTTGACAGATCTAAAGTGATTAAATCTTGGTTTCTTATGGGATCTGGGTGTTCAGGAAGATAACAGACAGAAAGAGAGTATGAAAGTGATTAGGACAGTGGAATGTTGGCCTTCAATGCACAAGGGGAAGGATGGTGAACTGATCGTCATGAGTTGGTGCGGTACATATTGCAGGGTTGGGTGGTTAAAAAAAAACACATTCACAAGACAACTGACCCAACAGATTATTGTTAATAACACAGGTGAGGCATGTTCCTGATCTATGGTTACCCAGTATGGAGCGGAGAGGGCTGCTCGGGAGCTTTCCCGAGTGGCCCCCTCTCCCTCTCCCCTCCTTCCCAGGGGCTGCTGAGGGTATCTCCTGGTCAGATTGCTCCTGGGCATCTACAGATCTACAGATGTATCATGGAGAGCATTCTAATCACTGTCTGGTATGGTGGGGCCAATGCACAAGATCGGAAAAAGCTACAGAGATTTGGAAGTTCATCATGGTCACGAGTCTCCCCAGCACTGTGGGCATCTTCAAAAAGCAATGCCTCAAAACGGCCACATCTATCATTAAGGATCTCCATCACCCATGACATGCCCTCTTCTCATCGCTACCATCAAGGAAGAGGTACAGGAGCCGGAAGGCACACACTCAGTGTTTTAGGATCAGTTCTTTACCCCTCTGCCATCCAGCTTCTGAATGGATAATAAACCGTCTCACTATTTTTTTTCTCTTTTTAAGCTCTCTTTTTACACTAGTTATTTAATCTATTTTAATAATTGTAATGTATAGTTTATTGTGTATTGCAATGTACTGCTGCTGCAAAACCACAAATTTCACGCCGTATGCCAGTGACGTTAAACCTGATTCTAGGCCCGGCCAGAAATGCCATTCACGGTTTAGCCAGTGGGGAGTCGGGGGCTCTGCCCCTCTCCTGGGGTTACCTCCTTGCCCGGGTGTCCTTGGACAAGGAGCACACTTTGTGTCTACGGCCACAATGAGAGATTCCCGAGGACGGTCTACCCCTCAGGGGCTCGTGTGTGTTGTAAATAGAAATACTTTAAAACTGGAAGTAATTTATGAAGCCCTGATTTATTGTATAGTGTTTAGTTGGTGAATAAACTTCTGTTAAAAAAAAGCACGATTACTGTCAATGGGGACTCAAGAATCTCAGCCTGAAATGTTGACTGTTTTTTCACTTCCATAGATGTTGCCTGACCTGCTGAGTTCCTCCAGCATTTTGTGTGTGTTGCTCTGGATTTCCAGCATCTGCAGAATCTCTTGTGTTTATAAATCTGCTCAAGAAGTGTGTTGTCTGCTTTAGAGGGCACCAGCTATGCAAAGAGCTTGGACCAACTTGAGTTGTTTTTCTCTGGAATGCCAGAGGCCGAGGGGAGACCTGATTGAAGTTGTTAAGATTTTAGAGGCATGGATAAGGTTGGCATTTAGAATCTTTTTCTCACAGTTGAAATTTCAAAGTGATAAAATAAGAGGGGGTAATATTTAAGAGACTTCTAGGACAAGTATTTTTTTGTGCTCCCTGGTACAGATTGCTAAGGGCGGAGGTGGGAGGCCAGTATGACAGGAACATTTAGGATTTGCATAGACAGGCACAGAAATGTGGAGGGATGTGGACTACATGCAACTTAAACTGTCATCAGAGAGACAGTGGGACAAAAAGCCTATTCCTGTGATCCACTGCTCCATGAAGAGCCACTGACGGTTTGAGTGAGCGGCCAAAGAGCTGGACAATGGTGATTGGGTGTGAAGATGCGACATGTGAGAAGGAAAATAAGAGTGATTAATCAGGGTGACAAATGTTAGTGGGAGCAGGCAGGAGAATGAGAATGGAAGGGATAATAAATCAGCCATGAGGAATTGTGGAGCTGACTTGATGGGCTGAATGGCCTAATTCTGCTCCTTCGTCTTATGGGTTAATGATCTAAAATGAGAAGGCATCTGTCCCAGGGTACAATCCCCAGTAGGCTAGTGCACAGGTTCAGGACATAACTAGGAAAACTCACAGAACAGTAAACTAAGGTGTTTAAGTTCAATAATATGAGGCATTGGTGAAGTCACATGTTGGTCACCTTGCTCGTGGAAGTAATTATTGACTAATCTATTTACTTGGTAACTTACTTGCAGATACAGCACAGTTACAGCCCCTTCCATCCTGAGCCTGTGCTGCCCAATTACACATACGTGACCAATTAACACACTACCTGACCGACTTTGGACTGTGGCAGGAAACTGGAGCACCCAGAGGAAACCCACACAGTCATGGGGAGAATGTACAAACTCCTTACAGACACCAGTGGGAATTTTACCTGGGTCACCGGTGCTGTAAAATGTTACAGTAACTGCTACACTACTATACAGTTCTGGAACCTAATGGCCCTCTCTCTGTCTGAAACCCTGGCCATATTTTCCCAGAGCTGTCCACTACTTCCTGAATCTCTTCTTCTGGGCGTCACAGTGGTTAGCGTAATGCGCCAATGACCAAGGCTCAATTCCGGCTGCTGTTGGTAAGGAGTTTGTGTGCTCTCCCTGAGACCGCATGGATTTCCTCCGGGTGTTCCAGTTTCCTCCCTCATTCCAAAGACGTGCAGGTTAGGGTTAATAAGTTGTGGGCATGCAGTGTTGTCGTCAGAACCATGGAGACACTTGCGGGCTGCCCCCAGCACATTCTCCGACCGTGTAGGTTGTTGACGCAAAACAATCCATATCAATGTACGTGTCAAATAAAGCTAATCGATAATGTTTGCTGAACAAACCAGGGTGGTTAAGTTCAGTTACGCTGGCCATTGGCACTGATGAGGTATCATGTCAAACTCTGTACAGTCTTGGTAACCTTACTCGTGGAGGGGTTTTGGCCCTCCCACTGTCCAAAAGCCCAGCTGTGAGACGTCCCCTTTTCCCCAGGCAGCTCTCTGAACCTTTCTTCTTCCCTGCAGCTTTGAGCAGCTGTGGCCAGGAGCTGCCGTCCATGCCTCATGGATGTACAGAGGGCAGCTGTTACCCTGCAACGGGCAACCTACTCATCGGGAGAGCACACAACTTGACAGCCAACTCCACCTGCGGTCTGCAGGGACCCACTGAGTACTGCATCGTCAGCCACCTCCAGGTACGTCCCGGGCTCCCCTCTCCGTCCACGGGTGGGGCTCAACCCCAGTGGGCAGTGGCCCACCCTCAGCTCTGTTCAATTCCGAATTTTCTCATCCAAGGTTCTTTTGCAAGTCAAGAAAGAGGAACAAAAGTTTTAAGAAAATACCTATTAAACAGTTTAATCCAGTGCCTCACTGCATCCGAGGGCAGTTAGATACCATCAGCAGTCTGGAGTGTCAGATAGACAGACTGGGTAACAGCTTCTACTCTCAGGCTGTGAGACTGATGAATACTCTGCCACCACCGAGGTCTCGTCACCAGGACGGCGAGCTGTTTACTGTTTACCAGTGCTGCACACTTCACATCCACATTCGAATTATATTTATCACCTTAATGATACTAATATTTTGCTTTATGTGTTGTGTGTGATAAATGTTATGTGGGTACAGCATGGTCCTGAGGAGATGGCAGAGGTACTTAATGAATACTTGCTTCAGTATTCACTATGGAAAAGGATCTTGGTGATTGTAGGGATGACTTGCAGCAGACTGAAAAGCTTGAGCATGTAGATATTAAGAAAGAGGATGTGCTGGAGCTTTTGGAAAGCATCAAGTTGGATAAGTCATTGGGACCGAACGAGATGTACCCCAGGCTACTGTGGGAGGTGAGGGAGGAGATTGCTGAGCCTCTGGCGATGATCTTTGCATCATCAATGGGGACAGGAGAGGTTCTGGAGGATTGGAGGGTTGCGGATGTTGTTCCCTTATTCAAGAAAGGGAGTAGAGATAGCGCAGGAAATTATAGACCAGTGAGTCTTACTTCAGTGGTTGGTAAGTTGATGGAGAAGATCCTGAGAGACAGGATTTATAAACATTTGGAGAGACATAATATAATTAGGAATAGTCAGCATGGCTTTGTGAAAGGCAGGTCATGCATTATGAGCCTGATTGAATGTTTTGGAGATGTGACTAAACACATTGATGAAGGTAGAGCAGTGTATATGGTGTATATGGATTTCAACAAGGCAATTGATAAGGTATCCCATGAAGGGCTTATTGAGAAAGTAAGGAGGCATGGGATCCAAGGGGACATTGCTTTGTGGATCCAGAATTGGCTTGCCCACGGAAGGCAAAGAGTGGATGTAGACAGGTCATATTCTGCATAGAGGTCGGTGACCAGTGGTGTGCCTCAGGGATCTGTTCTGGGACCCCTACTCTTTGTGATTTTTATAAATGACCTGGGTGAGGATGTGGAGGGATGAGATAGTAAATTTGCTGATGACACAAAGGTTGGGAGTGTTGTGGATAGTGTGGAGGGCTGTCAGAGGTTACAGCAGGACATTGATAGAATGCAAAACTGGGCTGAAAAGTGGCAGGTGGAGTTCAACCCAGATAAGTGTGAAGTGGTTCATTTAGGTAGGTCAAATATGATGGCAGAATATACAAACATAATATTAATGGTAAGACTCTTGGCAGTGTGGAGGATCAGAGGGATCTTGGGGTCCGAGTCCACAGGACACTCAAAGCTGCTGAGCAGGTTGACTCTGTGGTTAAGAAGGCATACAGTGCGTTGGCCTTCATCAACTGTGGGATTGAGTTTAAGAGCTGAGAAGTAATGTTACAGCTATATAGGACCCTGGTCAGACCCCACTTGGAGTACTGTGCTCAGTTCTGGTCACCTCACTACAGGAAGGATGTGGAAATCATAGAAAGGGCGCAGAGGAGATTTACAAGGATGTTGCCTGGATTGGGGAGCATGCCTTATGAGAATAGGTTGAGTGAACTCGACCTTTTCTCCTTGGAGCAAAGGAGGATGAGGGGTGACCTGATAGAGGTGTATAAGATGTTGAGAGGCATTGATCGTGTGGATAGTCAGAGGCTTTTTCCAAGAGCTGAAATGGCTAGCATGAGAGGGCATCGTTTTAAGGTGCTTGGAAGCAGGTACAGAGGAGATGTCAGGGGTAAGTTTTTTTACGCAGAGACTGGTGAATGCGTGGACTGCGCTGCCGGCAACTGTTGTGGAGGCGGATACGATAGGGTCTTTTAAGAGACTGCTGGATAGGTACATGGAGCTCAGAAAAATAGAGGGCTATGGGTAAACCTGGGTAATTTCTCAGGTAGGGACATGTTCGGCACAGCTTTGTGGGCCGAAGGGCGTGTATTGTGCTGTAGGTTTTCTGTGTTTCTAAGTTGTTTCATATTGTGCATATACAAATGTATATTTATTGTGGGTACACTGTGGTCCGGGGGGATGTTGTTTTGTTCGGTGTGTATATGTATTGTGGGTACACCGTGGTCCGGGGGGATGTTGTTTCGTTCGGTGTGTATATGTATTGTGGGTACACTGCGGTCCGGGGGGGACGTTGTTTCGTTCGGTGTGCATATGTATTGTGGGTACACTGTGGTCCGGGGGGATGTTGTTTCGTTCGGTGTGTATATGTATTGTGGGTACACTGTGGTCTGGGGGGGATGTTGTTTCGTTCGGTGTGCATATGTATTGTGGGTACACTGTGGTCCGGGGGGAAGTTGTTTCGTTCGGTGTGTATATGTATTGTGGGTACACCGTGGTCCGGGGGGATGTTGTTTCGTTCGGTGTGTATATGTATTGTGGGTACACTGTGGTCCGGGGGGATGTTGTTTCATTTGGTGTGTATATGTATTGTGGGTACACTGTGGTCCGGGGGGATGTTGTTTCGTTCGGTGTGTATATGTATTGTGGGTACACTGTGGTCTGGGGGGGACGTTGTTTCGTTCGGTGCGTATATGTATTGTGGGTACACTGTGGTCCGGGAGGACGTTGTTTCGTTCGGTGTGTATATGTATTGTGTGTACACTGTGGTCCGGGGGGATGTTGTTTCGTTCGGTGTGTATATGTATTGTGGGTACACCGTGGTCCGGGGGGACGTTGTTTCGTTCGGTGTGTATATGTATTGTGGGTACACGGTGGTCCGGGGGGATGTTGTTTCGTTCGGTGTGTATATGTATTGTGGGTACACTGTGGTCCGGGGGGATGTTGTTTCGTTCAGTGTGTATATGTATTGTGTGTACACTGTGGTCTGGGGGGGACGTTGTTTCGTTCGGTGTGTATATGTATTGTGGGTACACCGTGGTCCGGGGTGACGTTGTTTCGTTCGGTGTGTATATGTATTGTGGGTACACTGTGGTCCGGGGGGACGTTGTTTCGTTCGGTGTGTATATGTATTGTGTGTACACTGTGGTCCGGGGGGACGTTGTTTTGTTCGGTGTGTATATGTATTGTGGGTACACTGTGGTCCGGGAGGACGTTGTTTCGTTCGGAGTGTATATGTATTGTGGGTACACTGTGGTCCGGGGGGATGTTGTTTCGTTCGGTGTGTATATGTATTGTGGGTACACTGTGGTCCGGGGGGATGTTGTTTCGTTCGGAGTGTATATGTATTGTGGGTACACTGTGGTCTGGGGGGGAT
This sequence comes from Mobula birostris, assembly GCF_030028105.1. NCBI lineage: Eukaryota > Metazoa > Chordata > Chondrichthyes > Myliobatiformes > Myliobatidae > Mobula > Mobula birostris. Next base: position 161,296 of record NW_027278464.1, read on the forward strand.
GTTGTTTCGTTCGGTGTGCATATATATTGTGGGTACACTGTGGTCCGGGGGGACGTTGTTTCGTTCGGAGTGTATATGTATTGTGGGTACACTGTGGTCCGGGGGGACGTTGTTTCGTTCGGTGTGTATATGTATTGTGGGTACACTGCGGTCCGGGGGGACGTTGTTTCGTTCGGTGTGTATATGTATTGTGGGTACACGGTGTTCCGGGGGGACGTTGTTTCGTTCGGTGTGTATATGTATTGTGGGTACACTGTGGTCTGGGGGGGATGTTGTTTCGTTCGGAGTGTATATGTATTGTGGGTACACTGTGGTCCGGGGGGATGTTGTTTCGTTCGGTGTGTATATGTATTGTGGGTACACTGTGGTCCGGGGGGATGTTGTTTCGTTCGGTGTGTATATGTATTGTGGGTACACTGTGGTCCGGGGAGACGTTGTTTCGTTCGGAGTGTATATGTATTGTGGGTACACTGTGGTCCGGGGGGATGTTGTTTCGTTCGGTGTGTATATGTATTGTGGGTACACTGTGGTCCGGGGAGACGTTGTTTCGTTCGGAGTGTATATGTATTGTGGGTACACTGTGGTCTGGGGGGGATGTTGTTTCGTTCGGAGTGTATATGTATTGTGGGTACACTGTGGTCCGGGGGGATGTTGTTTCGTTCGGTGTGTATATGTATTGTGGGTACACTGTGGTCCGGGGAGACGTTGTTTCGTTCGGTGTGTATATGTATTGTGGGTACACTGTGGTCCGGGGAGACGTTGTTTCGTTCGGTGTGTATATGTATTGTGGGTACACCGTGGTCCGGGGGGACGTTGTTTCGTTCGGTGTGTATATGTATTGTGGGTACACTGTGGTCCGGGGGGACACTGTTTCGTTCGGTGTGTATATGTATTGTGGGTACACCGTGGTCCGGGGGGATGTTGTTTCGTTCGGTGTGTATATGTATTGTGGGTACACTGTGGTCTGGGGGGGATGTTGTTTCGTTCGGTGTGTATATGTATTGTGGGTACACTGTGGTCTGGGGGGGATGTTGTTTCGTTCGGTGTGTATATGTATTGTGTGTACACCGTGGTCCGGGGGGATGTTGTTTCGTTCGGTGTGTATATGTATTGTGGGTACACTGTGGTCCGGGGGGATGTTGTTTCGTTCGGTGTGTATATGTATTGTGGGTACACTGTGGTCTGGGGGGGATGTTGTTTTGTTCGGTGTGTATATGTATTGTGGGTACACTGTGGTCCGGGGGGATGTTGTTTCGTTCGGTGTGTATATGTATTGTGGGTACACTGTGGTCAGGGCGGACGTTGTTTCGTTCGGTGTGTATATGTATTGTGGGTACACCGTGGTCCGGGGGGACGTTGTTTCGTTCGGTGTGTATATGTATTGTGGGTACACTGTGGTCTGGGGGGGATGTTGTTTCGTTCGGTGTGTATATGTATTGTGGGTACACGGTGGTCCGGGGGGATGTTGTTTCGTTCGGTGTGTATATGTATTGTGGGTACACCGTGGTCTGGGGGGGATGTTGTTTCGTTCGGTGTGTATATGTATTGTGGGTACACTGTGGTCCGGGGGGATGTTGTTTCGTTCGGTGTGTATATGTATTGTGGGTACACCGTGGTCCGGGGGGACGTTGTTTCGTTCGGTGTGTATATGTATTGTGGGTACACTGTGGTCTGGGGGGGATGTTGTTTCGTTCGGTGTGTATATGTATTGTGGGTACACGGTGGTCCGGGGGGATGTTGTTTCGTTCGGTGTGTATATGTATTGTGGGTACACCGTGGTCTGGGGGGGATGTTGTTTCGTTCGGTGTGTATATGTATTGTGGGTACACTGTGGTCCGGGGGAACGTTGTTTCGTTCGGTGTGTATATGTATTGTGGGTACACCGTGGTCTGGGGGGGATGTTGTTTCGTTCGGTGTGTATATGTATTGTGGGTACACTGTGGTCCGGGGGGACGTCGTTTCGTTCGGTGTGTATATGTATTGTGGGTACACCGTGGTCTGGGGGGGATGTTGTTTCGTTCGGTGTGTATATGTATTGTGGGTACACTGTGGTCCGGGGGGATGTTGTTTCGTTCGGTGTGTATATGTATTGTGGGTACACTGTGGTCTGGGGGGACATTGTTTCGTTCGGTGTGTATATGTATTGTGGGTACACTGTGGTCCGGGGGGATGTTGTTTCGTTCGGTGTGTATATGTATTGTGGGTACACTGTGGTCCGGGGGGACGTTGTTTCGTTCGGTGTGTATATGTATTGTGGGTACACTGTGGTCCGGGGGGATGTTGTTTCGTTCGGTGTGTATATGTATTGTGGGTACACTGTGGTACGGGGGGATGTTGTTTCGTTCGGTGTGTATATGTATTGTGGGTACACTGTGGTCCGGGGGGATGTTGTTTCGTTCGGTGTGTATATGTATTGTGGGTACACTGTGGTCCGGGGGGATGTTGTTTCGTTCGGAGTGTATATGTATTGTGGGTACACTGTGGTCCGGGGGGACGTTGTTTCGTTCGGTGTGTATATGTATTGTGGGTATACCGTGGTCCGGGGGGACGTTGTTTCGTTCGGTGTGTATATGTATTGTGGGTACACCGTGGTCCGGGGGGACGTTGTTTCGTTCGGTGTGTATATGTATTGTGGGTACACTGTGGTCCGGGGGGACGTTGTTTCGTTCGGTGTGTATATGTATTGTGGGTACACCGTGGTCCGGGGGGATGTTGTTTCGTTCGGTGTGTATATGTATTGTGGGTACACGGTGGTCCGGGGGGATGTTGTTTCGTTCGGTGTGTATATGTATTGTGGGTACACCGTGGTCTGGGGGGGATGTTGTTTCGTTCGGTGTGTATATGTATTGTGGGTACACTGTGGTCCGGGGGGATGTTGTTTCATTTGGTGTGTATATGTATTGTGGGTACACTGTGGTCCGGGGGGATGTTGTTTCATTTAGTTGTATACACAGTGTGTGGTCCGTGGGAATGTTGTTTCATTTGTGTGTATTAATGTACAGTCAGACGACAATATCCCTGAACCTGAGTCATGTCTGAAGGGACATACAAGAGTACAGCACAGGAATAGGACATTTGGCCCACAGTGTCTTGCCAAACAAGCTAAAAATCAAATCAGAAACGGCCAAACACTAACCCTACACCATGTCCATATCCCTCCATCTTCCTTCCATCCATGTGCCTCTCCAAACTTCTCTTAAAAGCCTCCAGTGTATTTCACCACAAAATCAGTTGATTGAGAAACACTTGGCAGTCCCCACGGTGTGCTGCTGATATTAAAGTCAGAGGTCATGTTTTGTAGTGAAGCAGGTTACAGTGACTTTCAGAGAAATCTTGATTTGTAGGGGATGCAGGCTGAGGAGTAGTAAATGGGTCAACTTTGATAAGTGTAGGGCGATGCAGACTGGGTAAGTCCTATACAGTGAGTGGTAGGGCTCTGGCCAGTGTTGTGGGGCAGAGGGACCTGGAAAGTACAGTACACAGTTCACTGAAAGCAGTCACACGGATAGACAGGGTGGTGAAGGTGACGTTTGGCACGCTGCCTTTCATCAGTCAGCGCATGGAGTTTAGAGGCCGGGGCATTGGTTAGGGGTAGTGTTATCTAAATCATTATTGAAGTCACGCTTGGTGTATTGGTCACCCTGATATAGGAAAGACATTGTCAAACTACAGAGGGTGCAGGAGAGACTTACAGTAATGCTGCATGGTTATAGGGAGAGATCGGCCATGCTGAATCTTTATTCCTAGGAGTGTAGGGAAGTGAGAGATGATCTCAGAGAAGCATGAGACCAAATGGGTATGGTGGACAGAAACTGTCTCTTCTTCAGGGTTGGGGAGGCCAAAAATAGAGGGTCTGTAGAGAAGACAAGAGGAGAGAGATCTTAAAGAGACCTGAGAGGGAACGTCTTTACACAGAGAATAGTGTGTGTCTGGAATGAGCTGCCACTGGAAGTTGTTTGAGATGGGTACAATTGCATCATTTCAGAGGCATTTGTATCGGTACATACACGGAGGAGAGGGGTTTGGTGGGTTATGGACCAAATGAGGGTAACTGGGACTAGCAGTGAAGATATTGTAGTCAGCATGGATCAGTAGGCCTGAAACACCTGTTTCCATGTTGTATGACTGTGATAAGGTACAGTCATGACCACCATCGTTATGAGCCACGTCGTATGACATGGGTGATCTTGGTCTTTCTATCACCATGATTGTTCTTGGCAAATGTTACCACAGAACTGGTTTGCCATTTCCTTCTTCTGGGCAGTGTCTTTCCAAGATTGGTGACCCCAGCCATGATCAATACTCTTCAGAGGCTGTCTGCCTGGTGTCAGTGGTCGCATAACCAGGACTTGTGATATGCACCAGCTGCTCATACGACCATCCACCACCTGCTCCATGGCTTCACATGACCCTGATCGGGGTCCAAGCAGAGGCTACACCTTGCCTAAGGATGACCTGCAGGCTAGTGGAGGGAAGGAGTGTCTTACACCTCCTTTGGTAGAGACGTATTTACACCCCACCAATGTACAGGCATTGTTAATAAAGCCAGCATTTATCGCTCAACCCTAACTGCCCCTGAAAAGGTGAGGCTGAGTGATCTCCTTGAACTGCTGCATTCTTGGTGAAGGTGCTCTCACAGTACTGGTGGGGATTTCAAACCCACTGAACGTGACGGTCCACCAGAGGCTGGGATTAGACCCACTGGTTAGAAGGAGGAACACATAGTCCTATGCGTAGGAGTTAGACCAGCATCAACCTGACGGGTTGAATGCCTGAGATTTTGCTGGTCACTTAAATGCTTTTCCCTCTGTTTTGCCCCTCTCCCTTAACTTGGCTGTTATAATACTCCCGTTTAACACATTTCATCCTCTGTAATTTCGCCCTCCCCGTTTCCCCCTCCCCCGTACTCCGAGTGTAGTTCTGTGCTTTCTGTCAATGAGGAAACCCGTAACGAGAGGGTGCGCTTGAGGGAGATAAAATCCAACTGCGTGTCCAGGCACAGTAGAGTGGGTGACACCAGCACGTGCCTCTGATACTGAGAAAATCCTTATCTCCACCACCAGCTGCTCCCTTCCTGACAGCCCTGAGGTGCTCCACAATGATGTGGTTCGTGCATTTATTTTGTCTAACTCGGTGTTGATAAAATTATTTATGAATAAATCTGTCAGTGAAGGAACTAACAATGTCTCCACGGCAGAGCATGCGAGCGTTAGGGTGATAAAGAGAGCATTAATCGAGCTATTCTTTTGAGTCTGGGAGGTCCTGTGCTGAATGGGGCTTCCAGGCAAGAGGAGAATTGTGAGGCTTGTAGATAGTGGAAATGTTCTGGGGTGTCAAGGGGTGTGTTACTCACTTCAGGAAACTCAGCCACCCTGACTTGTCTCTGCAGCCGCTGCGTTTATAGTAACCTCCATGAATCGAGCACCAATACAAATCTAGTGTTGCTGGAGCAACAGGTCCTAGAATGTAGAAGATAGAATTAATGTTCTCTCAGCTGTTAAAACAAATTACCACTGCACAGACCAAGCATTGCTCCAAACAGGAAATTTTTACACTGCCTGAAAACTGCAGGGCACTTTAAGTGTTTAAATGTTAAGAAAATTCAAGCTGTGCGGCGACAAAGGCTATGTGTGTGGGAGCATTTCAGCTACTGTGCGGCCACGCGCCCACATAGCTTAGAAGGAACAGTGCACAGAACGTAGAATATTACAGTGGAGCGAGGGGAATTTTAGAGGCACGAGAGAGGAGCCGGCAAAAGTTGATCGGAAGGGGACACTAGCAGGGCAGCAATGACTGGAGATTCTGAGAGCAATCAGAAGGCACAGGATCGATACTGTACATCCCTAAGAAGTATTCTAAAGGAAGGGTGAGGCATCTGTGGATGACAAGGGAAGTCAAAGACAACATTGAAGCAAAAGAGGGCAAAGATTAGTGGGAAATTTTCAGGACTGGGAAGCTTTTAATTACCAACAGAAGGCAATTAAAAAATCCACAAGGAAGGAAAAGATGAAATATGAAGGTAAGCTAGCCAATAATATAAAAGAAGGTTCCAAAAATCTTTACAGATATATAAAAAGTAAGAGACAGGCAAGAGTAGCTATCAGACCATTGGAAAATGACGCTGGAGATGTGGTAAAGAGGGAGGAAGAAATGACGGAGGAACTGAATAAGTATTTGACGTCATTCTTCACTGTGGAAGACAAGTAGTATGCCAGAAGTTTGAGAGTGTCGGGGGCAGAGGTGATTATAGTTGCAATTAATGAACTGAAGTCGGTTGGGAAGCTGAAAGGTCTGAAGGTAGATGAGTCACCTGGAGCAGGTGGACTACACCCCAGGGTTCTGAAAGTGGTAAATGAAGAGAGTACATTAGTAATGATCTTTCAAGAATCATTAGATTCTATTATAGTTCTAGAGGACTGGATTGAAAATACCACTCCACTCTTTAAGAAGGAAGAAAGACAAAAGCAAGGAAATTATAGGCTAGTCATAGAGTGATAGAGAAGTCCAGCACAGAAACAGGCTTTCGGTCCATCTAGTCCATGCTGAAACCATTTCAACTGCCTACTCCCAACAACCTGCACCAGATCCATAGCCCTCCATATCCCTACTATCCATGTACTTATGCAAACTTCTCTTAAATGTTTACTAGCAGCTCATTCCACACTCTCACAAGTGAAGATGTTTCCCCTCATGTTCCCTTAGACTTCTCAGCTTTCACGCTTAACCTCTGGTTGTAGTCCCACCCAACCTCAGTGGAAAAAGCCTGCTTGCATTTACCCTGTCTATATCCCTCATAATTTTGAATACCTTTATCAAATTTCCTCTTAATCTTATACGTTCTAAAGTTTACAATCCTAACCTATTCAATCTTTCCTATAACTCAGGTCGTCCGGACCCAGCAGCATCCTTATAAATATTCTCTGCACTCTGCCAGTTAGCCTGACTTCAGTGGTTGGGAAGATGTTGGAGTCCATTACTTAGGCTGATATTTTGGGTCACTTGGAGGCACATGATAAAATAGGCCATAGTCAGCATGGTTTCCTTAAGGGGAACTCTCACCTGACAGATCTGTTGGAATTCTTTGAGGAAATAACAGGCAGGATAGACAAAGGAGAGTCAGTGGATGTCGTTTATTTGGATTTTCAGAAGGCCTTTGACAAGGTGCCACACGCATGAGGCTGCTTAACAAGATAAGAGCCCATGGTATTACAGGAAAGATACTAGAATGGATAGAAGATTGGCTGACTGGCGGGAGGCAAAACCTGGGAATAAAGGGAACCTTTTCTGACTGACTGTCTGTGGTGTTCCGTAGGGGCTGTGTTGGGACCTCCTCTCTTCACATTACATGTCAATAAATTGGATGCCAGAATTAATGGCTTTGTGACCAAGTTTACGGACAATATGAAGATAGGTGGAGGGGCAGGTAGTGTTGAGGAAGCAGAGAGTCTGCAGAAGGATTTGGACAGATTAGGAGAATGGGCAAAGAAGTGGAAGATGCAATACAGTGTTGGGAAGTGTATGCTTAAGGGTCTGTCTAAGAGATTGTTAAATGCCCCTAATGTACCTGCCTCTACCACCACCCCTGGCTGTACGTTCCATGCACTGTTCCCTCCAAGGTCCGCAGGTGTGTGACTGCACAGTAACTAAAATGTTCCCACACATGTAGAAGAGAAGTATAAAGCAGAGTTGATGGTGGAGGAAGGGAAGCCCCTTTCTTTAAAAAAGGAGAACATCTCCCTCGTCCTGTAAAGCAGAGTTGATGGTGGAGCAACTTTGATGTGTGTTGCCCACACAAGTAGCCTTTGTTTCTATGCAGCTAGAATTTTAATATTTAAACTGAAGTTCTGCACAGTTTTCAGGCCGTGTAAAAATTTCCTGGTTCGTGCAGTGGTAAAAAAAAAATTAGATAAGATTAGATTAGATTATGAGGACACACAGTCCTCTTTTATTGTCGTTTAATAATGCATGCATTAAGAAATGATACAATGTTTCTCCAGAATGATATCACAGAAACACATGACAAACCGACTGAAAAACTGACAAAAACCACATAATTATAACATATAATTACAACAGTGCAAAACAATACCGTAATTTGATAAAGAACAGATCATGGGCACGGAAAAAAGTCTCAAAGTCTCTCGAAAGTCCCATCATCTCACGCAGACGGTGAACCTCCAGCGCCGCAAACTTGCCAATGCAGCATCCCGGAAGCATCTGACCACAGTCCGATTCCGAGTCCGTCCGAAAACTCCGAGCCTCTGACCAGCTCTCCGACACCGAGCACCGAGCACCATCTCTGCCGAGTGCTTCGACCACTGCCCCGGCAACAGGCAATAGGCAAAGCCGAGGATTTGGGGCCTTCCCCTCCGGAGATTCTCGATCGCACAGTAGCAGCGGCAGCAAAGCGGGCATTTCAGAAGTTTCTCCAGGTGTTCCTCTGCGCTTCTCACGCCTGTCTCCATCAAATCAGGATTGTGCCCAGTCCCTAGTTAACACATACGATATCATTCGGAACGGCCGCGCGCACTGCATCGCGCCGCCATCTTCTCCTCCCTCCTGAATTAGAGAGAACATTGGTTCCATGCATTCACCACTCTCTGTGTAGGGAGAAAATCTGTCTCTGACATTCCCCCCCCCCCCCACCCAAACTTTCCCCAATCACCTTGAATGGATGTCCTCTGGTGTTGGCTACTGCTGCCCTGGGAAAGTCTCTGTCTGGCCATTCTATCTATGCACTTATCATCTTGTACACCTCTATCAGGTCAACTCTCATCCTCCTCACTCCAAAGATTAAAGCCCTAGTTCACTCAGCCTATCCTCATCCAGCATCCTGGTAAATCTCCTCTGCACCCTCTCTACAGCTTCCACACCCTTCCCTTAATGAGGACACCAGAACTGAACACAATATTCTAAGTGTGGTCTAGCCAGTTTTATAGAGCTGTAGCATTGAACTCAGTCCCCTGATTAATGAAGGCCAACTCACCATATGCCTCCTTAACCGCCCTTTCAGCTTGTTCAGCAGTTATGACGGACCCCACTCCACAAGCAATCTAACCCTCAGGCTGAGAGATGACTTGATAGAGATGTAAGAGGCATAGGTAGAGTGGACAGCCAGAGACAAGGGCGCTTAATTTTAAAGTGATTGGAGGGAAGTATTGGTGGTGGTGGGGGGGGTGTATCAGAGGTAGAATTTTCATGCAGAGAGTGGTGGGTGTGTGGAACGCCCTACCAGGGGTGGTGGGTAGAGGCAGATACATTTGGGCCATTTAAAAAACTCTTAGAAAAGCACATGGATGATAGAAAAATGAAGAACTATGTAGGAGGGAGGGGTTAGATTGACCTTAGAAGAGGTTAAGAAGTTGGCACAAGCTTGTGGGCCAAAGATCCTGTAGTGTTCTATAAACAGTTTGTCAATGTTCACTCTGTACTGTTCTGTGATAGACAACAGCTCATTTCCATGTTAGACTTCGTGTGTGACTGTTGGGAGCTGATGACTGAGTAGTATTGAACGTGTGTGTGTGTGTGTGTGTGTGTGTGTGTGTGTGAGAGAGAGAGAGAAGAATGACAGAGATTGTTTGGCCAGTCGCATCTCCTAGTCAATATCATGAAAAGATACTACTGCAGGAGGGGGAGGCCCAAGAGGAGCAATATCTGTCCTCACTTTCACTGCGAGTAACAGTGAGAAAGTTTCTCCAACGCTCACCGTTTACATTGTATGTGTAAATTATCAGCCGGACTGTGGGAGGGTGATCACGACATGATGCCAAGTGACTTTGAGTTTTACTTTGAGGCCTTTCAAGGTGAATGCAAACAAAGGGAGATGTTAGATTAAGTGTAAATTGTGGACCCAACGCAAGCTCTGATTGTGGGCTGGCAATGCAGGGATGGGGAGCAGTGGGAGAGCCGTCCAAATGAAAATTGTTGGACTTGGCTTCAGACAGCGCAGGGGAGTGCTCTGTGTGAGTTCTGTCGAAGCACAGGAATGTGCAGGGGACAGCAATCGCAGGGAGTAGGGAGGAGTGAACAGCCGGTGGAGGCTCTGAAGCCTGGTGTGAGTGCAGTAGGCAGGCAGCACTGGCATACCTGCAGAATAACAACGTGAGGACAAGCTGCCAGCCTCCCTCCTCACCCTACCTTCTTATTCTGGCTTCTGCCCAGCCCTGGATGTTGCCTGACCTGCTGAGTTCATTCCAGCATTTTGTGAGCGTCCTACTGAACCTCTTCTGCACCCTCTCCGTCTTCTCCACATTCTTCCAAAACAGGGTGATCAGGACTGCTCACAGAGATCCAAGGAGGATCCAGTCTGTCTACACTCACTGCTGGATCTTCAGTTCTGATGGGGCTGAGAGGTGTGAAGCAAAGTTCAATTAGATCCCTTCTCCCCACCCCACACCAACAAACAAACAAACACACACACACACCCCACACACACACACACACACACTCACTCACGCGCGCGTGCACACACACACACACACACACACACACCCACCCCACACACACTCACGCACTCTTGCAGACACACACACACACACCCCACACTCACACACTCAGAAACTCTCACAGATACATACACACACACACACACACACACACACACACACACACACACACACACACACACAATGTGGACCCCCTCACTGGGTTCCAGGGGGCCGGGTGGGTGTGTGATGAAAAAAAGTATCTTTGCGGAGTCTAACTCGCGTGTTCTGGGTGTGACAGACAATACTCTCATTCAGTTCCTGTCCTACCTTGTAATTAAACATGTTCTGATGTTCGGGTGATTTGTCTGGTTCACAAAACACCAGGTTAAACTCAGGTCATCGGATTTTTTTGTTGTGGAAATCTGAAAATGGTGAAATGTGGAGAGAGTGGAGGTTGTGGATGTGCCTTTCATTGTCCTGAACCTGACCGTGACAGCCCACCCACACTCTGCAGCATTTCTGATAGACAGAGACAGCTACAACAGGGAAACCGACCTTTCAGCCCAAATGTTCCCTGCTGACTGGAGCAGTCTCACTGTTAGTCCCAGTTACCTGCGTTTGGCCCATAACTCTCTAACCCCTTGCCCTCCATGTACCTATCCAAATGCCTCGTCAATGTTGCAATCATTCCCACCTCAGGTACTTCCCCTGGCACCTCATTCCAGATACTGTACTCACTATCCTCTGTATAAAGCAGTTCCCTCTCAGATCTCCCTCCTCTTGTACATATTCCCTCTACTTTTGGACACCCCAGCCCTGGGGAAAGGAATATGCTCATCCACTTTATCCAAAACTCGCACTGCTTTATAAACTTCCACGAGGTCACTCTCCTTCCCTTGTGTTCCAGGGCAGCCAACCCTGTACATCAGGCCCGCTAGTTCATCCAGCATTGCTATTGGTTTATAATTGTCACATGTGCCACAGTACCACGGACAATTTGCCTTGTGCACTGTTCATACAATCAGCTCATTACACAGTGCATTGAGTTCGAACAAGGTAAAACGATAACAGAATGGAGAATAAAGTGTAAAATCTACAGGGAGTGCAGGCAGACAATGAAGTGCAAGATCATAACGAGGCCGATTGTGAGACCAAGTGGCCATCTTCTCGTACAAGAGGTCCATTAACAGTCTGATAACAGCAAGATAGAAGCTGTCCTTGAGCCTGGTGGTACGTGCTTTCAGGCTTGGATGCGGTCTTAGCTGACGGCTTTACTGCGCTGACGGCTTTACTGCGCTGACGGCTTTACTGAGGCAGCGTGCTGTAGACAGAGTCCATGGAGGGGCGGATGTACTGAGCTGTGTCCACTGTAGAAAGCATTCTATCTGGATTCATCACAGCTTGATACGTCGACTGCTGTGCCAGTGACCGCAGGAGTGTGACCCGTTCTCCGGTTTGGGTGTCTGTAACAGAGCTTCAGTCTTCTTTCGTGACTTACGTAAACCATGCTTGTCAATGATGTGCCCACAATATGAGATTTCACTCTCGAAAAACACATTTCTCTCTCTTTGCACGTAGACCATTCTCACTCAGCCTGGTAAGCACGTTACCAAGTTTCTGGAGGTGCTCTTCACCATTCTTGCCAGTCACAAGGTAACATTGTGTTCCTGGGACATCTTGGAGCACCTGGCCCATTGCTCTTTCCCTAGCAGCTGGAGCTAATGCGATGCCAGAGACAAGACAATTATACTGGAACAGTCCCTTCTGAGTGTTGATTGTGAGGACCTTCCTGCTTGACTCTTCAATCTCCATTTGCAGACAGGCTTGTGACAAGTCAATCTTTGAAAACCTCTCACCACCTGTCAATGACACAAGAGGTGTCTTCTGTCCTCGGGAGGGTACACAGCACAGTGATGATGCTCACCTTGAAGTCCCCACATATATGAATGCCTCCAGCCTTCCTTTTCTTGATTACCTGGACAATGGGCATGGCCCAATCGCTCCACTCAACCTTGGGGAGAATGCCAGACACCTCCAAGCTCAGAAGTTTAGTACTCACTTTAGGATGTAGTGTGTAAGGAACTGGACCTGTTTTATGGGATCTTAGTGTTGCTGCTTCATCCAGTTCAACTCTGGTCTTCATGCATTTGAGTTTACCAAGCCCTTCTCAATCAGCTTCTCATTAGCATTAAGCAGCTGTGACAGTCTCTGGTTAGTGCTACCATTTGGGCTGAAGTTGCCTGTTGATGTCACACTGGGAGCTTTAATTGTGTGCTAGTATAGTTGGATTTTTCTCGGCCATTCATGTCCGAAAGTTACTGGCCCTCTACTTTCAACCATATAAAACTATAATGGCTGTGTTTTGCTTTCATACATCACATTCACTTGCTGTTTGCCTTTGGGAGACACTTTTTTGCCTGTATAGATCTTTAGCATCACCAAGGTCTTTTCTAATTGCAGCTTAGAAAATATTCTGTTGTAGTCAGCCTCTGAAATTACAGATAAAGCTGACACTGTGTCCAGCTCTATCTTCAGTTTTACACCAGACACATCTATTGTGATCCATAATTATATTGCAATCTGCTTCAGTAATACTGTGCAGTTCCAGGCATGACAATTCACCTTTATCAGACTCTGTGTTGTCTGATTCAGTTCCACATTCAGTCACTTTATGCATTTGTTTAGTTTTGTGTTTGAAAATTTCCATTCTGCTTTTTCTCTGTGGGGTTGTGCTTTTTGTCTGCCTTTCACATTCTCTCTATGTGACCTTCTCTGTGACACTTGCTGCAAATTTTTTTCTTGTGAGCCACAGTCATTTGCATCAAGGGAGGATTTGCCACATCGATAAATTTTTTGTCTTTTTGCACCATTCAGGAACATTTTGTGCATTTCATACTCCAAAATCTTTTTCTGTAGTTCTGTAGCAGCCTTTGCTGCTGTCTCCATTGATGTTGACATTGACATTGGTCAATGCCTATTTTAAGGCCAGGTCAATTTCTGACAGTAGCCTTGTTTGAGTGCTTTGACTATGCAGACCACATACAAGCCTGTCCCTTAATGCATCAGAAAGTCCATCTCCAAAGACAGAGTATTGGGAAAGTTTGCACAGTTTTGCAATGTATTCGGCAATGCTTTCATCCTTTGCCTGGTTCCTTTCGTGAAATCTAAATCTCTCAGCTATTACTAGTGATTTTGGGCTCAAGTGATTTTGTAAAATTTCAACAATTTCATTGAACGTTACATAAGAGACTGTACAGTTTAGCACCCTTGAAGCTAGGAAATATGGAGAATTTCTTTTCCTCATCCACATCATTAGCATTACAAAATAATTCAACTCTCAATATATGATTCTGAGTCCTCATTAGCATGAACAAATTCATCAACTTTCCCAACTAAAGCCCATCATCACATTATTTTCACCTTAGCTTTGCTGTGTACTGAGCAGTGTCACTCACACATCCCTGTGTTAGCATCTGTGACTGCCTTCTTGCACTGGTTCACTCTGTCCTCTCACTGTCGCTGTCCTTCTGTCGTCATGTAGCTGTCGATGCAGTTGGTGATGTTTGCTGACGTTCAGGTACGTACTTGTCGCTGATTTGTTGTTTCTGTGTCAAATAAATAAAGGCACACACTCGGGGGAGAGTTAACGTGTATATTCACTTTGCAGAAAGAGCTACAAATCAATGTGCGAGCTTAAGTTATCAGTCAATAACTAGTGCGAAGGGGAATCTGTGCTAAAATAAATAGATCCATACTCTACAACTAGAGGTCATGGGTTAAGGGTGAAAGGTGAAGTATTTAAGGGTGGTGTGAGTGTGAATGTACTGCCTGCGAACTGTTTGAAGCAGGTTTGAAGTGAAGTTCGGATAAGTACATGGATGAGAGGGATACGGTCCGGGTGGGATTAGGCAGATTGGCATGGTCTAGATAGGCTGAAAGGCTTTTTCCTGTGCCGTGGTGTTCTATGACTCTATGTTTGTGCTGGCTGTAAAGTATCTGTTCTAATCCCATTTGCTGGCACTTGTGCATGAGGAGAGTTGGGAATGCGGGATAACAGGAGCATACGGAGCAGCTCTTGTCCTGGTTCCCTGTGTCTGCTCCCACCCCCCCGGGTCCGAGTTTCAGGGGTACAAGGCGAGCAGAGACACTGCTGCCTGCGCACGCAGGAATGAGCAGGGAGGCGCGTCACGTTCCACGGCCTTATCTGGCAATCCTTGCTGCTGTCCCGGGGGTGGCAGGGGGTAATCTGTGCACACTGTAGGCATTGTGCCACCACTGGTGGTGAGCCAGTTCCATGGGGGAGTTGTTCGTGTGTTGAGGGGAGGTGTGGTGGGATCACAGCCTCATCCCCTTCTCCTGTTCTCTAGGTTCCTGCCTGCAGTGAGGAGCTGACATCCAGTTATTGTGGCAAAGCTCGTCACCTGGCACGGGAATCCAACCGATCCCCTCCCACCCCCAAAGTCACAGAGCACCACAGCACAGGAGCAGGCCCTTTGGCCCATCTAGTCCATGCCAGACTGTTGTTCTGCTTCGCACATGTTCCCTGTAAACTGTGCAGGAACACGGAAATGCTCCTGTACGCATAACCTTTGCTGCCACACAGCTGGAATTTTCTTTTATATAAAGTTTTATTAAAATGGCTTGCAGTTTTCAGGCTGTGTAAAAATTTCCTGCTCAGAGCAATGGTTGGTCCATGCAGCTGTAATAGGGCATTGGTGTGTTCTCCTCTGGAGTTCATGCAAAGTCTTTGTTTCCTTATCTCAAGTGAATTTTTATGCCTTGGAAGCAGTCCAAAAGTGGTTTATTAGATTAATTGTTCTCCAGGTGGGTCACTTTATGAAAAAAGGGTGGACAGGCTGGGAGAGAGAGGGAGCGTTAGAAAGATCTTGAGGGAAGATAGATTGCACATTGTTTCTTTGTCAGTCTTTATTTATGAATAGATCTTCATAAACTCTGTTGTATTTCTTTATTTTTCTGAGAAAGCCTGCAAGAAAGTGAGTGGTCACAAATACGTACCTAGGTAATAAATCTTATTGCAGCTTTGATAGATTGTGTGTAGCCATGAGGTAGCGCTGCAACTCTATAAACCCTGAGTAGACCTCACTTTTGGAATGTTATGTTCAGTTCTGATCACCTCATTATAGGAAGAATACCTCTTATCATTTTGTACATCTCTATCGAGTCATCTCTCACCCTCCTTCACTCCAAAGAGAAAAGCTGCAGCTCACTCAACCTATCCTCATGAGATATGTCCTCTAATCCAGGCAACATAAATCTCCTCTCTACACTCTCTAAAGGCTTCATATTCTTCCTATAATGAGGCAATCAGACTAAAAACAATTCTCTAAGTGTGGTCTATCACCTCGGCAGGGAATTCCACACACTCACGCTCTGTGTAAAAAACTTCCCTCTGACATTCCACATATACTTTCCTCCAACCATCTTAAAATTACGCCCTCTGGTGTTTGATGTGGAGAAATGTCTTCACTCAGTGGGTGGAGAATTTTTGCCCTTTGCCCAAGAGAGCTTGGAGCCTCAGTCATGAAGTTCACAGGAATGTCGGTGTCCGGAAATTAGGGGATCCGAGGGGTGAGAGGGTCATGTAGGGGAGTGTGGCCGAGGTAGAAAATCAGCCCAACCTGATGCAAGATATAGTAAGCTTGTTAGGGCCGAGTAGCCTGTACTTGCTTCTGTCTCTTATGTCCTTGTGGGCCCTGCTGTGTGGGTGTGGAGAGGGTGTTTCCTTCGGGAGAATCTAGAACTGAGGGTCACTGTGTAAAAATCGGAGGTGGGGGGGGGTCACCATTTATGGTTGATTCTCATTCCCAGAGGGCAGTGGGTGCTTAGAACGAGTTATCAGGAAAAGTGATTGAGGCAGGAATATTGAAAGCAATTCCCAGGAACAGAAAATGTCTACAGAAGATGGTGTACACAGCCCAGTTTATCACAAGTAAAAGCCCTCCCCACCACTGAGCATATCATCACAAAACTAAATTGACTTATATCTTTCAAATATATGAAGTGTAAAAATCTCTACGTTACGTCTCCATTCAAATATGCAATCTGCAATTTATAGTAATTTATAACAAGCAGTATGTACAATAGGACAGTCAGTATAACATAGAAATACAGTTGTGTCAGTGTGAGTTCATCAGTCTGATAGCCTGGTGGAAGAAGCTGTCCCGGAGCCTGTTGGTCCTGGCTTTAGTTGCAGTACCGTTTCCCGGATGGTAGCAGCTGGAACAGTTTGTGGTTGGGGTGACTCGGGTCCCCAATGATCCTTTGGGCCCTTTTTACACACCTGTCTTTGTAAATGTCCTGAATCATGGGAAGTTCACACCTACAGATGCGCTGGGCTGTCCGCACCACTCTCTGCAGAGTCCTGCGATTGAGGGAAGTACAGTTCCCATACCAGGCAGTGACGCAGCCAGTCAGGATGCTCTCAATTGTGCCTCTGTAGACAGTTCTTCAAATTTGCGGGGCCATACCTAATGTCTTCAACTATTGAGGTGAAAGAGGCGCTGTTGTGCTTTGTTTACTACACAGCTTGTGTGTACAGACCACATGAGATCCTCGGTGATGTTTATGCCGAGGAATTTAAAGCTGTTCACCCTCTCAATCCCAGATCCATATGTGTTAATAGGAATTAGCCTGTCTCCATTCCTCCTGTAATCTACAACCAGCTTTGTTTTTGCGATGTTGAGGGCGAGGTTGTTTTCTTGGCACCACTGTGTCAGAGAGATGACTTCTTCCCTGTAGACTGTCTCATTATTATTTGAGATTAGGCCAATCAGTGTAGTGTCGTCAGCAAATTTAATTAGCAGATTGGAGCCGTGGGTGGTGACACAGTCATGGATATACAGGGAGTAAAGGAGGGGACTTAGTACACAGCCCTGAGGGGCACCTGCGTTGAGGGGCAGAGGTGAGGGAGTCCTGCCACAAGAAAGCAGCATCCCTCATCAAGCACCCCTACCACTCAGGTCATGATGTTTTCTCACTGCTGCTATCGGGAAGGAGGTACAGGAGCATCAGGTCCCACACCACCAGGTTCAGGAACAGTTATCACCCCTCAACCATCAGGTCCCACACCACCAGGTTCAGGAACAGTTATTACCCCTCACCCATCAGGTCCCACACCACCAGGTTCAGGAACAGTTATCACCCCTCAACCATCAGGTCCCACACCACCAGGTTCAGGAAGAGTTATTACCCCTCACCCATCAGGTCCCACACCACCAGGTTCAGGAACAGTTATCACCTCTCAACCATCAGGTCCCACACCACCAGGTTCAGGAACAGTTATTACCCCTCAACCAACAGGCTCCTGAACTGACGTGGATAATGCCACTCATCATTACTCAATGAATTGATTCCATAACCTACTGACTCATTGTCAAGGACTCCACAAGTCATGTTCTCAGTGTTACTTTAGACAAAATTTGTCTTCTTTTGCACATTGGTTATTAGAACCAGAATCAGGTTTAATTCCACCAGCATTTGCTGTCTTTGCGGCAACGGTACAATGCAATACATAAAAACTGAATTACAGTAAATATATATATAGAGTGAAATTAAATAAGTAGTGCAAAAACAGAAATAAAATTAATAGTGAGGTAGTGTTCTTGGGTTCAGTGTCCATTCAGAAATCAGCTGGCAGAGAGGAAGACGCTGTTCCTGAATCTTTGAGTATGTGTCTTCAGGCATCTGTACCTCCTCCCTGATGGTAGCAATGAGAACAGGGCATGTCCTGGGTGATGGGGGTCCTTAATGGAGGATGCTGCCTTTTTGTGGCATCGCTCCTTGAAGATGTTCTGAATACTCTGGAGGCTAGAGCCCATGGTGAAGCTTACTTCGATCCTGTGCAGTGGCCAACCCCCACCCCACCCCCACCCCCACACCAGATGGTGACGCAGCCCCCACCCCACCCCCACACCGAACGGTGACGCAGCCCCCACCCCACCCCCACACCGGACGGTGCTGAAACCCCCACCCGACCCCCACACCGGACGGTGATGCAGCCCCCACCCCACCCCCACACCGGACGGTGATGAAACCCCCCCCTCCACCCCCACACCGGACAGTGATGAAACCCCCCCCCCCACCCCCACACCGGACGGTGATGCAGCCGGTCAGAATGCTCTCCACAGTACAGCTGAAGGAATTTGCGAGCGTCTTTGGGGACATCCCAAATCTCCTCAGACTCCTGATGGAATGTAGTTGCTGTCGTGCCTGCTTTGTAACTGCACCGATATGATGGGCCTAGATTAGATCCTCAGAGATCTCGACACCCAGGAACTTGAAATTGCTCACTCTCTCCACTTCTGATCCCTCTGTGAGGACTGGTGTCTGGTCCCTTGTCTGATGTCCACAATCAGCTCTTTGGTCTTACTGATGTTGTTGCTAATACACCTCTCAACTAACTGATGTATCTCGCTCCTGTACAGTATGTATGTATGTTCTTTTTGTAAATTCTGTTGTATTTCTTTATTTTTCTGTGAATGCCCTCAAGAAAATGAATTTGAAGATAGTGTACAGTAATTTATATGTATTTTACTTTGAACTTTTATACATTTAAAAGACATTTGAACAGATAGATGGATAGGAAAGGTTTGAGGGATATGGAACAAACACAGGCAAATGGGACTAGCTTAGTAGGGAATCTGGGTCAGCACAGACCAGTTGGGCCGAAGTGCCTGTTTCCGTGCTGAATAGCTGCATGACGACATTTGCACATCCCCACACACCTTCAGCACCGACCTCACTGACAGGAACGACAGATCCACAAAGGAACTTCTTTGCTGACAGACAGAGTTCACAGTGGGCTGTGGTTTCTGAATTGCACATCAAAGGCTGGATTTCATGGGCTGTGTGCTGCAGGTAGAGACATCGTGCTTTCAATAGGCCACAGCATCCGTTCAATGACCTGGTTTTCCAGCAGGTGCAGAACCTGCCCGTCTCACTGGTTAGTTCCTTCTGCACGGCCTGCCAAAATACTTGGCTTTTCAATACGTCCCCGAACACTGACTGTGCTGACAGACATTCTTCACCATTCTGCATGGTTGAGCCACGTGAGGCAAAACCCGGTGTAAACTCACAGCCTTGAGGAGAGTCAATGTGTGGAGACACACCGTTCATTACTCACAGCAACATCCTCCATACTTGCCCACATCAACATAACCAGAGGAGGCCACCCTCCACCATCTACATCTCCATGGTCAAGGAAATGATCATGGACATCAGGAAGAGGAAGTTGAGGGATCAGCAGTGGAAAGGGTGAGCAGTTTCAAGTTCCTGGGTGTCAACATCTCTGAGGATCTGTCCTGGGTCCAACATATTGATGCAGTTACAAAGAAGACAGCACAGCAGCCTCATCAGGAGCTTCAGAAGATTTAGTCTTTCACCAAAGACTCCAGCAAATTTCTAGAGTTGTACTGTGGCGGTCAGCTCCCTGAGTAATGGACCTCCCCCCCATAGTGTAACCCTCCCTCAGTATTGCCCCCCTCCACAGTGTGACCCTCCCTCAGTATGACTCCCCCCTCAGTACTGTCCCCTCCCCACAGTATGACCCTCCCTCAGTACTGTCCCCTCTCCCTCAGTTCTGCAACTCCCCAGGACTGTTCTGGGATCACCTGCCTGGCTCCAGCGTGTGGTGTCTTGCTGGACCTGGTGCCTGTGGCTGGGGTGATCTGTCACATCCCTGCAGTCCTGATGCCATCTGTCAGCCCACTCAGCATTTACCACTGAGAGTATGAGGGATTTATGACCCTGTGCCTTCAGGGCCTACATCGAAACAAGACTGAGGAATTCCAATGGGAGATGGTTGGAATTCTCTAACGAACCTGCTACAGCGAGCTATCGGAAGGCTATGAGTTCAGTGCCTGAGGAGGGGGGCGTTCGGACAAGCCTGCTGAGTTGGGAAGATCGTGCTAGTGGAGTGGGCAGTCAGAACAAGCCAACAATCGGCCTGATCACAGTTGAATGTCACAAAGTTCAGATGGAACTCTTGAGGTTTGCGAGTCATATTTTGCTCTGTAATCTGGTTCATTATTCTCACACAGCCTGAGATGGCTTGTCTTGTTGACTGTCCATTCAGATGAGTCCATTCCACAGAACACCGGGGTAGAACATATCACTAAGAGTGAGAAAGTACAGAGAAAATTTACAGCAATGTTGCCGGGACTTGAGACCGTAGGTCATAGGAGCAGAATCAGGCTAATTTGGAGTATTGTGTGCTGTTCTGGTCATCTACAGGAAAAATAGCAATACGATTGAAAGAGTGCAGATGTTATAGGGACTTGAGGAACTGAGTTACAGGGAAAGATTGAATAGGTTCGGATTTTACTCCCTGGAGCATAGGAGAATGAGGGGAGATTTGATGGAGGTGTACAAAATGACGGGGGTGGTATAGATAGGGTAAATGCAAGCGGGCTTTTTCCACTGATGTTGGGTGACACGAGAGCTGGAGGGTTAAGGGTGAAAGGTGAAATATTTAAGGGGAACTTCTTCACTCAGAGGGAGCCATGGGTGTGGAATGAGCTGCCTGTGGAAGTGGTGGATTCAGGTTCGATTGCAACATTTAAGAGAAGTTTGGACAGGTACATGGATGGGAGGGGTTTGGAGGGAAATGGTCCGGGTGTAGGTCAATGGGACTGAGCAGAACCGTAGCTTGGCTCGAATAGATAGGCCAAAGAGCATGTTTTATTGTTGTAATGCTCTATGACTCTAACAAGGTTGAACAACAACAGAATGCAGAATAAAGTGTTACAGTTACAGAGAAAGGGCAGTGCAGGCTGACAATGAGGAGCAAGGCCATCCGTGAATCTAACAGTCTGAAACTCGGTTCCATTCAGTAACATCCTGAGGGGAAGGAATCTGCTTTCTGTGTCCACCCTGCTCTGTGGTGACCTACACCCCTGCGATGGATTAGCAAGACACCCAGCTATGTTCCAGACCGCACAAAGTGACCGCTGTGGCTCTGACAGGAGGCTCGTCAGAATCTCTGTACGGGTAACAGCAGTGACTCCAACATCCTATGCGCAAAGAATATCAGAAATAGATGGATCGAGTGGTAAAAGGGTTTATTATTGTCACATGCACAGTGAAAATCTCATCAGCACACAGTTCATACAGATCCGGTGCACTGAGGTGGAACAAGGTAAAGCAATAACAGAGTGCAGAATAAAGTGTACCGGTTACAGAGAGAGTGCAGAATAAAGTGTACCGGTTACAGAGAGAGTGCAGAATAAAGTGTACCGGTGACAGAGAGAGTGCAGAATAAAGTGTACCGGTGACAGAGAGAGTGCAGAATAAAGTGTACCGGTGACAGAGAGAGTGCAGAATAAAGTGTACCGGTGACAGAGAGAGTGCAGAATAAAGTGTACCGTTTACAGAGAGAGTGCAGAATAAAGTGTACCGGTGACAGAGAGAGTGCAGAATAAAGTGTACCGGTTACAGAGAGAGTGCAGAATAAAGTGTACCAGTGACAGAGAGAGTGCAGAATAAAGTGTACCGGTGACAGAGAGAGTACAGAATAAAGTGTACCAGTGACAGAGAGAGTGCAGAATAAAGTGTACCGGTTACAGAGAGAGTGCAGAATAAAGTGTACCGGTGACAGAGAGAGTGCAGAATAAAGTGTACCGGTTACAGAGAGAGTGCAGAATAAAGTGTACCGGTTACAGAGAGAGTGCAGAATAAAGTGTACCAGTGACAGAGAGAGTGCAGAATAAAGTGTACCGGTGACAGAGAGAGTGCAGAATAAAGTGTACCGGTGACAGAGAGAGTGCAGAATAAAGTGTACCGGTGACAGAGAGAGTGCAGAATAAAGTGTACCGGTTACAGAGAGAGTGCAGAATAAAGTGTACCGGTGACAGAGAGAGTGCAGAATAAAGTGTACCGGTGACAGAGAGAGTGCAGAATAAAGTGTACCGGTGACAGAGAGAGTGCAGAATAAAGTGTACCGGTTACAGAGAGAGTGCAGAATAAAGTGTACCGGTGACAGAGAGAGTGCAGAATAAAGTGTACCGGTTACAGAGAGAGTGCAGAATAAAGTGTACCGGTGACAGAGAGAGTGCAGAATAAAGTGTACCGGTGACAGAGAGAGTGCAGAATAAAGTGTACCGGTGACAGAGAGAGTGCAGAATAAAGTGTACCGGTGACAGAGAGAGTGCAGAATAAAGTGTACCGGTTACAGAGAGAGTGCAGAATAAAGTGTACCGGTGACAGAGAGAGTGCAGAATAAAGTGTACCGGTTACAGAGAGAGTGCAGAATAAAGTGTACCGGTGACAGAGAGAGTGCAGAATAAAGTGTACCGGTGACAGAGAGAGTGCAGAATAAAGTGTACCGGTGACAGAGAGAGTGCAGAATAAAGTGTACCGGTGACAGAGAGAGTGCAGAATAAAGTGTACCGGTGACAGAGAGAGTGCAGAATAAAGTGTACCGGTGACAGAGAGAGTACAGAATAAAGTGTACCGGTGACAGAGAGAGTGCAGAATAAAGTGTACCGGTTACAGAGAGAGTGCAGAATAAAGTGTACCGGTTACAGAGAGAGTGCAGAATAAAGTGTACCAGTTACAGAGAGAGTGCAGAATAAAGTGTACCGTTTACAGAGAGAGTGCAGAATAAAGTGTACCAGTTACAGAGAGAGTGCAGAATAAAGTGTACCGGTGACAGAGAGAGTGCAGAATAAAGTGTACCGTTTACAGAGAGAGTGCAGAATAAAGTGTACCAGTTACAGAGAGAGTGCAGAATAAAGTGTACCGGTGACAGAGAGAGTGCAGAATAAAGTGTACCGGTGACAGAGAGAGTGCAGAATAAAGTGTACCGGTGACAGAGAGAGTGCAGAATAAAGTGTACCGGTGACAGAGAGAGTACAGAATAAAGTGTACCAGTGACAGAGAGAGTGCAGAATAAAGTGTACCGGTTACAGAGAGAGTGCAGAATAAAGTGTACCAGTGACAGAGAGAGTGCAGAATAAAGTGTACCGGTTACAGAGAGAGTGCAGAATAAAGTGTACCAGTTACAGAGAGAGTGCAGAATAAAGTGTACCGTTTACAGAGAGAGTGCAGAATAAAGTGTACCAGTTACAGAGAGAGTGCAGAATAAAGTGTACCGGTGACAGAGAGAGTGCAGAATAAAGTGTACCGGTGACAGAGAGAGTGCAGAATAAAGTGTACCGGTTACAGAGAGAGTGCAGAATAAAGTGTACCGGTTACAGAGAGAGTGCAGAATAAAGTGTACCGGTGACAGAGAGAGTGCAGAATAAAGTGTACCGGTGACAGAGAGAGTGCAGAATAAAGTGTACCGGTGACAGAGAGAGTGCAGAATAAAGTGTACCGGTGACAGAGAGAGTGCAGAATAAAGTGTACCGGTTACAGAGAGAGTGCAGAATAAAGTGTACCGGTGACAGAGAGAGTGCAGAATAAAGTGTACCGGTTACAGAGAGAGTGCAGAATAAAGTGTACCGGTGACAGAGAGAGTGCAGAATAAAGTGTACCGGTGACAGAGAGAGTGCAGAATAAAGTGTACCGGTGACAGAGAGAGTGCAGAATAAAGTGTACCGGTGACAGAGAGAGTGCAGAATAAAGTGTACCGGTGACAGAGAGAGTGCAGAATAAAGTGTACCGGTGACAGAGAGAGTACAGAATAAAGTGTACCGGTGACAGAGAGAGTGCAGAATAAAGTGTACCGGTTACAGAGAGAGTGCAGAATAAAGTGTACCGGTTACAGAGAGAGTGCAGAATAAAGTGTACCAGTTACAGAGAGAGTGCAGAATAAAGTGTACCGTTTACAGAGAGAGTGCAGAATAAAGTGTACCAGTTACAGAGAGAGTGCAGAATAAAGTGTACCGGTGACAGAGAGAGTGCAGAATAAAGTGTACCGTTTACAGAGAGAGTGCAGAATAAAGTGTACCAGTTACAGAGAGAGTGCAGAATAAAGTGTACCGGTGACAGAGAGAGTGCAGAATAAAGTGTACCGGTGACAGAGAGAGTGCAGAATAAAGTGTACCGGTGACAGAGAGAGTGCAGAATAAAGTGTACCGGTGACAGAGAGAGTACAGAATAAAGTGTACCAGTGACAGAGAGAGTGCAGAATAAAGTGTACCGGTTACAGAGAGAGTGCAGAATAAAGTGTACCAGTGACAGAGAGAGTGCAGAATAAAGTGTACCGGTTACAGAGAGAGTGCAGAATAAAGTGTACCAGTTACAGAGAGAGTGCAGAATAAAGTGTACCGTTTACAGAGAGAGTGCAGAATAAAGTGTACCAGTTACAGAGAGAGTGCAGAATAAAGTGTACCGGTGACAGAGAGAGTGCAGAATAAAGTGTACCGGTGACAGAGAGAGTGCAGAATAAAGTGTACCGGTTACAGAGAGAGTGCAGAATAAAGTGTACCAGTTACAGAGAGAGTGCAGAATAAAGTGTACCGTTTACAGAGAGAGTGCAGAATAAAGTGTACCAGTTACAGAGAGAGTGCAGAATAAAGTGTACCGTTTACAGAGAGAGTGCAGAATAAAGTGTACCGTTTACAGAGAGAGTGCAGAATAAAGTGTACCGGTGACAGAGAGAGTGCAGAATAAAGTGTACCGGTTACAGAGAGAGTGCAGAATAAAGTGTACCGGTGACAGAGAGAGTGCAGAATAAAGTGTACCGGTTACAGAGAGAGTGCAGAATAAAGTGTACCGGTGACAGAGAGAGTGCAGAATAAAGTGTACCGGTTACAGAGAGAGTGCAGAATAAAGTGTACCGGTTACAGAGAGAGTGCAGAATAAAGTGTACCGGTTACAGAGAGAGTGCAGAATAAAGTGTACCGGTTACAGAGAGAGTGCAGAATAAAGTGTACCGGTGACAGAGAGAGTACAGAATAAAGTGTACCGGTGACAGAGAGAGTGCAGAATAAAGTGTACCGGTTACAGAGAGAGTGCAGAATAAAGTGTACCGGTTACAGAGAGAGTGCAGAATAAAGTGTACCAGTTACAGAGAGAGTGCAGAATAAAGTGTACCGTTTACAGAGAGAGTGCAGAATAAAGTGTACCAGTTACAGAGAGAGTGCAGAATAAAGTGTACCGGTGACAGAGAGAGTGCAGAATAAAGTGTACCAGTTACAGAGAGAGTGCAGAATAAAGTGTACCGGTGACAGAGAGAGTGCAGAATAAAGTGTACCGGTGACAGAGAGAGTGCAGAATAAAGTGTACCGGTTACAGAGAGAGTGCAGAATAAAGTGTACCGGTGACAGAGAGAGTGCAGAATAAAGTGTACCGGTGACAGAGAGAGTGCAGAATAAAGTGTACCGGTGACAGAGAGAGTGCAGAATAAAGTGTACCGGTTACAGAGAGAGTGCAGAATAAAGTGTACCGGTGACAGAGAGAGTGCAGAATAAAGTGTACCGGTGACAGAGAGAGTGTAGAATAAAGTGTACCGGTTACAGAGAGAGTGCAGAATAAAGTGTACCGGTTACAGAGAGAGTGCAGAATAAAGTGTACCGGTTACAGAGAGAGTGCAGAATAAAGTGTACCAGTGACAGAGAGAGTGCAGTGCAGGCAATGAGGCACAAGGTCATAACGAGGTAAACTGGGAGGTCAAGAATTGATCTTGAAGAGTTCTGAGCAACTGTTTGATGGTTTCTGTGATGCGCTGAGCTGTGTTCACATCTCTCTGTGTTCACAGGTAGAGCAGTTGCCATCCCAGGCTATGATCACCCAGATAGGAAGGACATAGTATTCCAAGTGTGGTCTAACCAGGGTTTCGTAGACCTGCAACATCATCTCACAGCTCTTGAACTCATCCCCCAAGTAGACACCCTCAAGCAGGCAGAGGGTTTTCCAGGGAATCTCTGACTGATTATATCATCTCCACTCCTTTGTCTCCTCGGCTCTGAAGCTGTGACCTGGTTCGGTTCTGCTCACCTCATTATAGGAGGGATGTGGAAGCTTTAGAGAGGGCGCTGACCACTGAGGCTGCTACCTGGGTTAGAGAGCATGTCCTATGAGCAAAGGCTAGGTGAGCTCGGGATTTTCACTTCGGACTGAAGGAGGATGGGAGAGGAGCTGATAGAGGTGTATAAGATGATAAGGGGCACAGATCGTCACATTCGCACCGCTGTCTGTGAAGGTTTTATACATTCTCCCCGTGACCGCATGGGTTTCTTCCGGATGCTCTGGTTTCCTCCCACAGTTAGTAGGTTAGTTGGTCACATGGGTGTAACTGGGCAGAGTGAGCATGTTGGGCCGGAAGGGGCTGTTGCTGTGATCGAGACAGACATTCCACCTCTCCCGGAGGTTCTGGGAGTCTCCCGCATATTGATAGCGGCTCCCTGACACCCGGAAATTATATACAATATCCCGGAAATCAATTTTTTTGAGAGGGAGAGTGAGCATCCTGATTGGTCTCTCTTCGTGCTAAGTAGACCTATCAGTTTTCTCTGTGGGCAGGCTTTATAGTCGACCTCAAAAATAATGACAGTGTTGCTCGCTGCATTGTTTGCAACAGTGACTTTTCTATTGCCCATGGTGGGTTAAAACGTAAAAGACATGTTGAGGTGAGTTTAACAGGTGTCATTCGTTCATTAGCGTAGCTAACGTTATTTAAACTAGCTGGCTGGCTGCTAAGGAGCTACTCTATTGATGTCCTACGTGATGAGGCCAAACTCCCTGTAGACTTGCTTAAAGTTGTAATAGAATAAACCTGATAATATAATATAAGTACATATTTTAATGTCACATTTTCTGCATATACCCAACATGGTTTACAGATTAGACAAAATCACTAAACAAAGTATTACATACACCCTTGGAGGTCGACTGGGGGGTGGGGGTGGGGATATGGGGTTGCAGGGGGCGGGGGTGCTACCTCCCTGAAATGAGTTTTTGCAGGGTGGGATGTCTGTACAGAACAAAATATAGAAATAACGAATAAACCGAGTGGACAGGCAGGGACTTCTTCCCGGGGAGAAATGGCTAATGCATGATAGAAAAATGGGAGGGAATCATTAGAATTGATTGATCTCAAAGTAGTTTCAAATATCGGCACAACATGCTGGGCCGAAGGGCCTGTTTTGTGCTGTTCTACGTTCTATGAGACAGGGGACAGGTTTCTCGTATGTGTCAGTCACCCACAGCTCACAGTGTGCTGGGCAGAGCAGGGGGCTCATCTTTCACCCGGACTGTAATCACCATTGTCAGCTGCAGCCAATGGTGTGATCAGTTTGCTGTCTCTGCACCATGCTTGTTTGTACAGGTCCCCGACTAGGAAAACAATAACTGGTCCAGAGAAACCCATTCCTGAAATAACTCAGGAAAATAAACAGAACTTGACAGAGGAGATAGCACAGTTTATCTCAAACTTTGTCTTTATCAAAATGGAGCAAAGCAGCAGCAAGCTCGTGGACCCTGTACAGATTACAGAAGAGGTGGTGTTTGCCGGCTTGAGGAAATTAGGGTGGATAAATTCCTGGGCCTGACAAGACAATCCTGAGGAGACAGGTGCAGAAATTCTGGGGCCCTAACAGAGATAGTTAAAACATTCTTAGCTGCTACTGAGCTGCCAGAGGACAGGAAGATCACTAATGATGTTTCTTTTGCTTAAGAAAGGCTCTAAAAATAAGCCAGCAAATTATAGGCCGGTGAGTCTGACATCAGTTGTGGGAAAGTTATTGGAAGGTATTGTAAGGGACAGAATATATGAGTACTTGGACAGACATAGATTGATGAGGGATGGTCACATGGCTTCATGTCTAACCTATCTACACGGACTTTAGCAAGGCCTTTGACAGGTCCCACATGGGAGGTCAGTCAAAGTGATTCAGTTGCTTGGCATTGAGGATGAGGTAGTAAATTGGATTAGACATGGTTCTGTGGGAGAAGTCAGAGAGTGGTCATAGATGGTTTCCTCTCTGGCTGGAGGCCTGTGACTAGTGGTGTGCCGCAGGGATCAGTGCTGGGTCCATTGTTGTTTGTCACCTATATCAATGATCTGGGTGATAATGTGGTTAACTGGATCAGCAAATTTGCAGATGACACCAAGATTAGTGGACAGCGCGGAAGACTATCAAAGCTTACAATGAAATCTGGACCTGCTGGGAAAATAGGGTGAAAAATAACAGGTGGAATTTAATGCAGACAAGTGCGAGGTATTGCACTTCAGCAGGACCAACCAGGGTAGCTCTTACCTAGTGAACAGTAGCGTGGTAGAACAAAGGGATCTGGGAACTCAGAATAGGACATTCCTTTAAAATGGAGCTGAGAGACTGGAGATATCTGAGTTGGACAGTGCAAGAATCCAGCAGCTCTATTTTTTATGAAAAAACCTGTTTTTTAAAAAGATTTTGAAGCTTAGCTTTATTGTCCTATGTACCTTGAAACATGCAGTGAAGTGTGTTGTTTGCGTCAACGACCGCCACCATCTGTGAGTGCGCTGGGGCAGCCCACAAGTGTGGCCGCGTTTCTGGCATCAGTTAGCATGTATACAGCTTGCTAACGGTAACCGGTACATCTTTGGAATGTGGGAGAAAGCCCACATCGTCAAGGGGAGAATGTATAAAATCTCTTACAGACAATGGTGGAAATTGTTGATCACAGGCACTGTAAAGGATTACGCTAGCCTGCCACTCTATCGTGCACCCAGCCCTACGGGGCAGGTGCCACTGACCCACTATTGGTAACACAAGACAGACGAGGAAGCATCATCTGCCTCTATTGGCCATGTCAATCCAGTTGGTCTCACCATAACAGAGATATTCCCTTTGTTCTACTCATCCATCCCCCTCCCTCATTGCCACCAAAAACTAACCTGTTTTCTCTCTTTCCCAGTCTTGACCAAAGTCTTGGACCTGAAACATTAACTCCACTTCACTCTCCACAGATGCTGCCTGACCCTCTGTGTGTTTCCTGTAGTTTAGACCATTGGACATGTGAGCAGATGAGGCCATTCATCCCATCGAGTCTGCTTCACCATTCGATTATGGCTGATTTATTATCCCTCTCAACCCCAATCTCATGCCTTCTCTCTGTAAACTTTGATGCCCTGACTCATCAAGAACCAATCAACCACTGCTTTAAATATACTCAATGACTTGGCCTCCACAGCCATCGGTGACAATGAATTCCACAGGTTCACCACCCTTTGGCTAACGGCATTCCTCCTCAGCTCTGTTCTAAAGGGATGTCCCTCTATTCTGAGCCTGTGCTCTCTGGTCCTAGACTCCTCCACTATGGGAAACATCCTCTCCACATCCACTCTATCTGTGTCCTCTGGTCTTAAACTCCACTACAGGAAACATCCTCTCCACATCCGCTCTATCTGTGTCCTCTGGTCCTAGACTCCCCCACTACAGGAAACATCCTCTCCACATCCGCTCTATCTGTGTCCTCTGGTCCTAGACTCTCCCACTAGAGGAAACATCCTCTCCACATCTGCTCTATTGAGGCCTTTCAATATTTAAAAGGTTTCAATGAGATCCCCTTCCCAACATTCTTCGAAATTCCAGTGGGTACAGACGTAGACAAGGGTGTGTTTTCTCCCCTGATTTATTTACTGTGTACAGTGAAACAATATTACAAAAAATAAGAGACATCTTGGGAATCAAAGTTGGTGGTGAAAACATCAATAATTTCAGATATGCGGATGACACTGTGTTAATTGCAAGTACGGAGGAAGAATTACAAAACTTAATTGATATAATTGCTGAACAAAGTGCAAAAATGGGTCTATCTATCAATTGCAAAAAGACAATGTATGGTGATATCCAAAAAGAAGGAGAATCCTATCTGCAGGCTGAGAATAAACGGGGAAGA
Source organism: Mobula birostris (assembly GCF_030028105.1). NCBI lineage: Eukaryota > Metazoa > Chordata > Chondrichthyes > Myliobatiformes > Myliobatidae > Mobula > Mobula birostris. The sequence goes on from NW_027278464.1 coordinate 191,508, forward strand.
CATAAAACAAGTAAAACAGAATTTTTGCTTCTTAGGAAGCTGGTGACATCAGACGGCAGGTGCGACATGGACATCGAAAGAAGAATAGGGATGGCAAAAGACACCTTTACGAGAATGAAGAATATACTGACCAACACTAAACTAGGCATGACAACCTGCCTCAGAGTACTGAAATGTTACGTTTATCCAGTTATGTTATATGGCTCAGAATGTTGGACAATATCTAGTAACATGAGGAAACAAATTGTAGCAGCAGAGATGTGGTTTTTGAGGAGGATACAAAGAATATCATGGACAAAACAAATATCTAACGAGGATGTCATGAACAGAGCAAACACAAAAAAAGAAATAATGTATGAGATCATGAAAAGGCAACGTGACTTCGTTGGACATGTGATTAGGAAAGACGAGTTAGAATGCACGGTAATTATGGGAAAGATTGAAGGGAAGAAAGCAAGAGGAAGACAAAGACAAATGATGATGGAGACAACAGCCAGAGAACTGGAAATGAATACCAATGAATTGATCCACTTGACCCGAAACAGGAGTGTGTGGGCCATGGCAGTCAAAGCTCAGACTGGACACGGCACCTGATGATGATGATGATGATGACAGACGTAGAGCCATCAAACATTCATACATTATTGATCACGTGGTAATATTGACCATGCGGGAATATTGACCATGCAGGAATATTGACCATGCGGAATACTGTATTGTATTGTACTGCTGCTGCTAAGTTAACAAATGAATTGGACTGCAGCCAGACTCTGGGAAAAATACAGTGCCAGGATGTGAGAGGGTGATTTTTAACCTGGTGCTGTCTCTAAACTTTCTCCACCGGAGTTTATTGACAGACCAGGAAGAAGGAGGGGTTCCGGGAGATGGTAACAGTAAAGTTGTCCCCCGAATATTTCAGGAGTTGGAGAAATGTTTCCAGTGCGACTCTCGGAGACCCTACAATTCGGCTTCGAGCAGAAACAGCCATCGTGTGGAGAATGTCATCTACCTGACCGACCAGAATGGGGAGAGGACATGGTGGCAGTCAGAGACCGGTGAGTACAGGGACAGCTCAGGGGATCCAGCACAGGGTGGTGGTGGACCAGAGTCTCCCTGTGGGTACCAGTGTGACTCAGACCCTCTCATGTCCGTGTGGTCCCAAGTGATCCACCCAAACTAGTTCTTCTTCGGCAGCGACTGACAGGTCTGGTTCTGCGCGAGTCGGAGATGACGATAGTCCTCTTGGCCTATGCTGACGACGTCCTCCTTGCGATCACCAACCCTGTTGACCTACAGGCGATGCGAGGCTGTCAGTGGGTTTTCTCAGCTGCATCCTCGCCAGGGTCAATTGGAGAAAGTGCTCTGGTCATTTAGTGGCTCAGTGGGAGATGGACTCCCTGTCAGAGGAGCTAAGACCATTTGTGTGGAGCACCACACCCCTCTGTCTGGGCTCTACCTAAGCTCCTCTGTGGAGCCTTGGCCAGCGAACTGGTGGGAGTTACAGACGAAAGTCTCTGCCCGGCTGGGACGCCAGTCTCTTCAGGTCTCAGCCCGAAACGTCGACTGTGCTTCTTCCCATGGATGCTGTCTGGCCTGCTGCATTCACCAGCAATTTGTGTGTGTTGCCAGTGTTCGTAAATGTTTAACATCACACCTCTGATTCTCTGCGATGTTAAACATTTACAAACACAAGGTTCTGCATCTTGAGCAACACACACACACAAAACGCTGGAGGAACTCCCCAGGACAGGCACCAGCAGTGGAGAGGAATAAACAGAGGAATTTCAGGCCGAGATCCGGGAGGTAACACCCCACATCCCTCTCAGATTGGCGAGGCCCAGAGTCGAGGGCTGAGGACTGCAGACCTGGAGGCGGTTTGTCCCAGGGTGGGAGAGCTGCCTGTGTTTGTGAGGGGCTGGGCAGGGGGGAAGATGGGAAGTGGGCCTATTTCTTTCATCATGATTTCCATCAGCAGCATTGGCACCTCACGGGCAGACAGCTCCTGGCTTCAGGCTAGTGGGCGAGGTGGTGATGCTTTGGTTGCTGAGGTAACTGGGAAGGTCCTGTAGGCCAGGGCAGGTGTGGAGACATCAGACCCACCAGGGTCAGTGTGCGAGAGGACTGCAGGCAGCCTTGCCCAACCCAGCCGTGCAGGAAGAGTTCTGCAGACCTCACTGGCCTCTGGTACAGATTCATCCCTCCACACAGCACCACTGTGTTTTACAGTGAGGTCTGCCCACGTTCAGGGAGCCCCTCTCACCAGGCAACCCTGCGAAGCTGGCACCGAGTCTGGGATCTGAAACATCCCCCTCAACCCACACAGAGTGTAGAACAGTACCGGCCATTCGGCCCACAATGTGCTGACCTTTTAACCTAATCCTTCCCTCCCACACAGGCCTCTATTTTTCTATCACTCATTTGCCTCAGAGTCTCTTAAATGTCCCTAGCATATCTGCCTCTACAATGACCCCGGCAGAGCATTTCAAACACCCACTACTCTCTGTGTAACAATCCTACCTCTGACTTCCCCCGATACCCCTGAGACCACACCTGGAGTATTGTGTGCAGTTTTGGTCCCCTAATCTGAGGAAAGACATTCTTGCCATAGAGGGAGTACAAAGAAGGTTCACCAGGTTGATTCCTGGGCTGACAGGACTTTCATATGATGAAAGACTGGATCGACTAGGCTTATACTTGTTGGAATTTAGAAGATTGAGGGGAGATCTTATTGAAACGTATAAAATCCTAAAGGGATTGGCCAGGCTAGATGCAGGAAGATTGTTCCCAATGTTGGGGAAGTCCAGAACGAGGGGTCACAGTTTGAGGATAAAGGCGAAGCCTTTAAGGACCGAGATTAGGAAAAACTTCTTCACACAGAGTGGTGAATCTGTGGAATTCTCTGCCACAGGAAACAGTTGAGGCCAGTTCATTGGCTATATTTAAGAGGGAGTTAGATATGGCCCTTGTGGCTAAAGGGATCAGGGGGTATGGAGGGAAGGCTGGTAAAGGGTTCTGAGTTGGATGATCAGCCATGATCATACTGAACGGCGGTGCAGGCTCAAAGGGCCGAATGGCCTACTCCTGCACCTATTTTCTATGTTTCTATAATGCTTCTCATTCCACCTCTTACCACTGTCCTGAAAACCCAGCCCTCACCAATCTTCCAGAGATGGGCACAGGCCCTTCAGCCACTGTGCACGCTAACCCATTTACCATTGCTTTGTTCTCCCCACATTCCCATCACTTACACACCCCCCAACTAGACTCTGTCCCTCACATACACATCACTTACGACCCCCCCTCCCAACTAGAGTCTGTCCCTCACATTCACACTGGGGTATTTCACCTTGAATCCACTGACACCTCATATCGTTGGGACTGACATGGGAGGGAACCAGAGACCCCAAGGAAAACCCAACGTGGGAGGGAACTGGGGATCAACCCTTGGGTCTGCGAGGCACCAGGTCCAGTGAAGGTCTCCATCGGTCAGAGCTGACCATGGACATTGCGCCCCAGCTGATAGATACATAAGCCTGGACAGTACGATATAGAGAACAAACTGTTGCCCATGTACCAAGCTCCCCCTCTCCACATATCTAATAAACCCAAAGGAAGAGCAGAATTGGACACAGTTTGTTACCAGCAGAGTCGCAGGAGTTGCCAGTCAACACTGAGCTCAATGTAGAGCTGCCTCAGGGACTCCGCTCTGGATTTTTCCCTTTAGGTTTACTCCTGAATCCTTCCCCGTGAGTGGGTATAGTCACAAGGCAGCAGAGGTTAGAGATCAGAGCTTTCCATCTCCTGGATGAGCTGCCAACCACAGCTAACAAGCCCCACCTTCCCAGAGCTCAAGTAACCTGCCTTTGCCCCTTCTCCTGTCAGTAGAAATGGTTCCACTGGGCTTAGTAGCTAAACCACACATGAAGGCCAGGAGCTGGATTTGGCTGTCGGAGGCTATTTGAGACGCACACCATCGGGAGCATTGAATAGTGTTACGTAACCGGCAACAATGAATATCAACCTTGAGGTATGTAACAATAGGCAGTGGGACCTTATCCCCATTACCACCCCCCCCCCCCCCCCCCACCGGCTATGAAAACCTTTAGGTTCATCTTGGTTAAGGTTCACCCAAGTTCCAGCTGTACAGAAAGGTTTTCAGTGATAAGAGCTAGACCTGAAAATGGACCTGGTCTTCCATCAAGAGAGTCTGCAGTGAGTTAAGGTCTAGTGGGAGGAATTGTTTTCTTGGTCAGGAACCTGCCCTTCCTGCTATCTTCAATGCACCTGTGTCCCAAGCTCTGAAAATCTTCCTCTCTGCAAATTCTCCATCTCCATCTCCTCCTTTTGGATGCATTGGTATGTCACCAAAGATTCCAACAAATGTACCATGGAGAACATTCTGACTGGTTCCATCACCATCTGGCATGGAGAGGCCTGTGCACAGGATCAGAAAAAGCTGCAGAGAGTTGTAACCTCAGCCAGCTTCATCACGGACACGAGCCTCCCCAGCATCCAGGACATCTTCAAAAGGCAATGCCTCAAAAAGATGGCATTAATCATAAAGGGCCCTCATTACCCAGGATATGCCCTCTTCTCATTAATAACATCAGGGAGGAGGTACAGGAGAGTGAAGAACCACACTCAACACGTTAGAAACAGTTTCTTCCCCATTGCCATCAAATTTCTGTCCATGAACCCAAGAACTCTGCCTCATTACTCTTTCCTGTTATTGTTCATCTCTGTGCCTGTGGTGCAGTCGGCAGCAACCTTCCCATTTCTTTTGCACTTGTGTGTTTTTTATAGTGTTGAGTTGCTAGCTCAACACTCAACCCAGCGCAAATGGAAAGCTCGCGAGGAGCCGGCTGCGTTTGAACCTGGGGCCACTTGCCTCAAAGTCCGGTGCAGATACACTGCACGACCAACGCAAAATACTCTGCCGATGCTGGGGTCAAAGCAACACTCACAACACACTGGAGAAACTCAGCAGGTCGGGCAGCATCCGTGGAAACAATCAGTCAATGTTTCGGGCTGGAACCCTTCGTCCTGACCACCACCACCCAGCTACTCTTCTTTTGCACAATTATTTACCTTCGCATTGTACTGCCGCTGCAATACAACAAATTCCCTGTAACGTAAGTCAGTGAATGAGCCTGATTCTGATTCTGATTCTGAATGTAGACACGCTGAGTGAGTGGTGCAGTTGTGTCAAATGGAGCTTAATGTGGGAAAGAGTGAGGTTGTAAGAGAAGAATCAAATCAGAATCAGAATCGGGTTTATTATCACCGGCATGTGGTGTGAAATTTGTTAACTTAGCAGCAGCAGTTCAATGCAATACATGATAACATAGAAAGGGAAATAAGTATATAAATAAACCAGTTAAAGTAACTATATATATATATAATGAATAGATTAAAATTATTGCAAAAACAGAAATAATATATATTTTTAAAGAGTGAGGTAGTGTTCATGGGTTCAATGTCCACTTAGGAATTGTATGGCGGAGGGGAAGAAGCTGTTCCTGAATTGCTGAGTACGTGCCTTCAGACACTCATATCTCCTTCCTGACGGTAACAATGAGAAGAGACCATGCCCTGGATCTTGGGGTCCTTTAAAGGACGTCCCTTTCTGAGGCTCCGCTCCTTGAAGATGCCTTGGGTACTCTGTAGGCCAGTACCCCACTATGGAGTTGCCTAATTTTACCACTTTCTGTAGTTTCTTTCGGTCCTGTGCAGAGGCTTCCTCAACGCCATACCAGTCAGAATGCTCTCTACAGTACATCTATAGAAGCTTCTGAGTGTTTTTGTTGACACACCAAACCTCTTCAAAACTCCTAATAAAATATAGCCACTGTCTTGCCTTCTTTATAACTGCATCAATATATTGGGATTAGGTTAGATCCTCAGAGATGTTGACACCCAGGAACTTGAAACTGCTCACTCTCTCCACTTCTGATCACTCTGTGAGGATTGGCATGTGTTCCTTCATCTTACCCTTCCTGAAGTCCACAATCAGCTCTTTCGTCTTACTGACATTGAGTGCCAGGTTGTTGCTACGACACCACTCCACTAGTTGGCATATCTCACTCCTGTACGCCCTCTCGTCACCACCTGAGATTCTATCAACAATGGTTGTATCATCAGCAAATATGTAGATGATATTTGGGCTATGCCTAGCCACACAGTCATGTGTATATAGAGAGTAGAGCAGTGGGCTAAGCACACACCCCTGAGGTGCACCAGTGTTGATTGTCAACGAGGAGGAGATATTATCACCAATCCACATAGATTGTGGCCTTCCGGTTGGCAAGTCAAGGATCCAATTGCAGAAGGAGGTACGGAGGTACAGAGGCCCAGGTTCTGTAACTTAACGATCAGGACTGTGGGACAGATAGTGTTTAACATTGAGCTATAGTCAATGAACAGCATCCTGACATAGATATAGGTGTTCATGTTGTCCAGGTGATTTAAGGCCATGTGAAGAGCCATTGAGATTGCATCTGCCGTTGACCTATTGTGGCGATAGGCAAATTGCAATGGGTCCAGATCTTTGCTGAGGCAGGAGTTCAGTCTAGTCATGACCAACCTCTCAAAGCATTTCATCACTGTCCATGTGAGGGCTACCTGGTGATAGTCATTAAGGCAGCCCACATTATTCTTCTTAGGCACTGGTAGAATTGTTGCCTTTTTGAAGCAAGTGGGAACTTCCACCCATAGCAGTGAGAGGTTGAAAATGTCCTTGAATACTCCCGCTAGTTGGTTGGCACAGGTTTTCAGAGCCTTACCAGGTACTCCATTGGGACCTTCCACCTTGCAAGGGTTCCCTCTCTTTAAAGACAGACTTACATCGGCTTCTGAGACAGAGATCACAGGGTTATCAGGTTCAGCAGGGATCTTCACAGCTGTAGTCATTTTCTCCCTTTCAAAGTAGCATAGAAGGTGTTGAGTTCACCTGGTAGTGAAGCATCGCTGTCATTCATGCTATTGCTTTGTAGGAAGTAATGCCTTACAGACCCTGCCAGAGTTGTCTTGCATCCGATGTCACCTCCAACCTCACTCGGATTTGTTTCTTCATTCTTGAAATAGCCCTCCACAAGTTATACCCGGTTTTCTTGTACAGACCTGGGTCAGCAGACTTAAGTGCCACAGATCTAGCCGTCAGCAGATGATGTACTGTTGGTTCATCCGCGGCTTTTGGCTTGGGAGTGCACAGCAAGTTTTGTTAGGCACACACTTATCAACACAGGTTTAATATCACTGGCACATGCCATGGAATTTGTTGTGATTATCAATTAGTATGCTACAATAATTGATAATAAAACTGCAGTAAGATATAAACATAATGTGCAAAAAGAAGTGGTGAGGTAGCGTTCATGTGTCCAGTGTCTGTTCAGAAATCTGATGGCGGACGGGAAGAAGCTGTTCCTGAATCGTTGAGTGTTTGTCTCCTCCCTGATGGTAGCAATGAGAAGAGGACGTGTTTGGGTGATGATGTCCTTATTGACGGATATTGCTTTTTGAGAGATCACTCCCTGAAGATGTCCTAGATGCTGAGGAGGGAGGCGAGTACCCAAACTGGAGCTGACTGAGTTCACAACTTTCTGCAGCTTTCCCCCGTCCTGCACAGTGGCCCCTCCGCACCAGACAGGACACAGCCAGTCAGAGTGCTCTCCAAGGTACATGGTAGAAATTTGCAAGTGTCCTGACATACCAAATCTCCTCAGGCTCCTAATGAAATATAGTCACTGGTGTGCCTTCTTTATAGCTGCATTGGTATGTTGGACTCAGGGTAGGTTCTCAGAGATATTGACACCCAGCATCTTAAAATTGCTCACTCTTTCCAATTCTGACCCCTGTCTGAGGACTGGTATGTGTTCCCTCATCTTACCCTTTCTGAACCACAATCAGTTCTTTGGTCTTACTGACCTTGAGGGCAAGGTTATTGCTGCAACACCTCTGAAAGGCAGATTATCACCTATCAGAGGGTTCCAGCCATGGACCTATACCATTAAGCATGGGTAGTGACCTGTAGGAAGAGAGACTGCAGATGAGCGAAGTCAGTCAGAATCATGTATATTATCACTAATTTAGATGACATGAAATTTGT